>NW_024081340.1:937398-1033463 GCF_003009895.1 Hyaena hyaena
GGATGAGCACTGAGTGTTATGTGGAAACTAATTTGACAATAAACTATTTGTAAAAAAAAAAAAAAGAAAGAAAAGCAAGACCCAAATATATGCTGCTTAGAAGAAACCAATTTTAAATATATAAATACAAGTAGGCCGAAAGCTAAAAGATGGGAAAATATATACCATCTTAGCATTGATCATGAATATTAAAATCAGATAAT
This sequence comes from Hyaena hyaena, assembly GCF_003009895.1. Classification (NCBI taxonomy): domain Eukaryota; kingdom Metazoa; phylum Chordata; class Mammalia; order Carnivora; family Hyaenidae; genus Hyaena; species Hyaena hyaena. Next base: position 937,602 of record NW_024081340.1, read on the forward strand.
ATAGATTTTAGAACAAAGAATATTATGAGGGATAAAAAGTGTTATTTAATAAATGATAAGGGACTCGATTCATTCAAAGGACCGAGTATTCTAAATGGTTTTGCCTCTCATAAGAAAGCTTCAAATTATATGAAGCAAAAATGATAATTATGCAAAGAAAAATAGACAAATCTACAACTATAGTTGGAGATCTCAACATATCAATCTTAATAATCAATATAACAAGAAGAGAGGAAACCAGTAAGGGTAGAAGAGACAGACAACACCCCCAACCAATTTGATCTAATTGGAAATTATAAAACATTCCACTTAGAAACAACAAAATGAATACTTTTTCAAGAGCAAATGTAACATCTACCGAAATAACTATATTCAAGACCATAAAACAAGTTTTATTAATACTAAAAGGATTTTTGTTGTATGAAATAAGTTGTATAACCATGGTAGGATTAAATTAGAATTAGAAAGATATCTGAAAATTCCAAATATTTGGAAATTAAAACATATACTTCTGGGTATTCATGAATCAAAGAAGAAATTTTTAAAACTCAGAAAATATTTTGAACTGAATGAAAGTATCGGCTGCAGCTAAAAGCAATCCTTAGGGGAAAAATATAGCAGCAATGACTATTTAAAATGAAAAAAGGTTTCAAATTTAAAGCTTCAATTTATACATTAAGAAGCAAATTAAAAAACTAGAAAAAAGCAAATTAAACTCAACTTAAGCAAAAGAAAGGAAATGATCAAAGGAAACATAAATAAAATGAACTACAGAAAAACAGAAAATCAATGAAATCAAAAGCTGCTTCTTTATGAAGAGCAATAAATTTAGCCAGTCTGACTGATCAGGAAAAACACAGTGAAGACATAAATTGCCAACATCAGAAATGAAACATCCTCACACATCCTACAGACACTAAAAGAATAATAAAAGAATATTATGAATAATTATATACTAATAAACTTAATTTAGATGAAAGGGGAAAAATCATGGAACGTCTACTAACCCTCACTCAAGAAGTAAACAACTGGAATAGCCCAATATCTATTTAAAATTAAATTCATAATTATAAACTTTCCCACAAAAGGGAATGCTACCAAATATCGAAGGAAGAAATGTTACCAATAGTAAACAAAGTCTTTGAGAAAGTTGAAAAGGAAAAAAAAACTTCCTGTGGCACCTGGGTGGCTCAGTCGGTTAAGTGTCTGACTTCAGCTCAGGTCATGACGTCACGGTTTGTAGGTTCAAGCCCCGCGTTGGGCTCTGTGCTGACAGCTAGCTCAGAGCCTGGAGCCTGCTTCTGATTCTGTATCTCCCTCTCTCTCTGACCTTACCTTGCTCACGCTCTCTCTCTCTCTCTCTCTCTCTCTCTCTCCCTCTCTCTCTCAGAAATAAATAAAACATTAAAAACAAAACAAAACAAAACAAAAAAAAGGAGTCCAACTTTAGCTCAGGTCATGATCTCACTGTTCATGAGTTCGAGCCCCACATTGGGCTCTGTGCTGATAACTCACAGCCCAGAGACTGCTTTGGATTCTGTGTCTCCCTCTTACTCTCCCCTCCCCTGCTCATTCTCAGTCTCTCTCAAAAATAAATAAAGATTTACAAACAACAAAAAATCTTGAAAGAAAGAAACACTTCCCAATTCATTCTATAATGCCAGCACAACCCTCAACCCAACCCTGAAAAGACACTAGAAAGAAACTACATACTAATATCCCTCATGAGCCGATATGCAAAATACCCAAGCCATCTGAAGTCCTAGCTTATTTCCCTGATGGTTATAAAGTAGTTGCTCTCTATGTTCTCACTTTTATAGCCACAATTGGTTTATATACCAATTTGCCTCATTCTGCTTCTAGAACTTGTAAAGGGATACATTTTCCAGTTTTGAGGCCATTTTTTGTTAAATTTTTATGAAGTCTAGCAAACATAGAGAAAGTCCCTGTTCAAAGAGCTCAATGAACTTTTATGCACCAAACAAATCCATGTAACCAAATCCAGACCAAGAAGACAGAGCATCACCGGCACCAGAAACCCCTTCATGCACCATCACCACCTACCCGGTCTAGGAGTAACTGGTATTTTGCTATCAAATAGAAAAGATTAGTTTTAACACATCTGGTTTTACCAGTCAACTTTTTAAAAAATCATTTCACTTGATAGTCATTGGAATAAATCTCCAGACTGTTTTGAATAACCATCCATTTCATTAAAATACATGTTGTATGTATTTTCCACTATTTATTTACAAACTCCACAAGTAATTTTTAAAAATTATGTGTTATTCTTTCCCAGCATAATATGTACTTAGGGCAAGGCTCATCATTAATGTAAATCCATTTTTCAAATAGACTTTCTGATATTTGAATTTCTACAACAGGCAGCTTGTATCTAATTGGATCATGACTGCTTTTTCCTTAAGCTATAGTTATGAAGCATCAACATTTATTTGTGCTTGATTTTAATATAATCTCGATGTGAGTTTTCTCTCTGAGGGGGAAACTCTTTTGGCTACTTGTCCATTTTGTGAAGGCAATTTTAGTTTAAAATAATCAATATATTCTGTAAGTCTATTTAGCGAGCAAACATACATTAAAATAAATCTTATTTTTTTGGAGGAAAGCAAATGAATGACAGGCTCACTCTCAATTCCTTTATGGGATATATAGTAGTCAAAGTTCTTCAGAAAAACAGAACCAAAGAATACAGATATCTGTGTGTGTGCATGGATATGTGTGTGAGAGAGTATGTGTACATGTGTAAATATCTGGCATGCTGGGCTAGCCAAAAAGACACAAAATTCACCATCATAGGGTGGAACTCATCCTTCTGGCAAGAGCCCCCTACCCTTATACATTGACCAAGTGAGGAGTCCTGGGCCAATTCAGGTTTTGAAAATCAATAAAGTATAATGTCTTAATTTTAAGTATGATATATAATGTGTACATATAAATATAATATGAATATTTTTAAAATAAAAATAGAAGTTGTAATATTATGTCATAACCAAAGTGGATAGATTTTTATATCCCACTTTGTTTTTTTTCTAAATGATGCAGAGATTTTTTTAAAAAGCAGTACTGATATAAGTGAAATAAAATCTTTGGTACTGATTTATGTCACCATTCCAAATTTCTTTTATCCATTTATTTTACTCATCTATACTTGACCATTTAACACAATTTTAAGTTTCTTGGAACCCAACCTTTGAATCAAACAATGATCTGGAAAGCCACTTAATTCATGGGAAACTAATTTCTCTGTGAAATATAACTGCATCATTTTATAACATGTAAAATCCCCTGTAGTTCAATTCTTCTTTAGATTGCATTTCTTAAATAAAGGACTTCTGAGATTCTAAGAGTCATTCATATTTGACCAATGAATATTTTTATGTGCTGTATTTTGGGTAAGAAAAAATTTACTATTTAAACCTTTTAACAAGAGGAAATGAATCTACCTCAGACAATTGAGTTTTAACAAACTCAGTTTCATTTTTACCAGAATATCGTTCTGAGAAATAGCTGGTGTCATTACTTGCTTTGTCTTCCTTGGTGATTCAATTTCACCATTGTTTATCAATAGTGGGGAAACACAATAGCCTGGATGGTTTTGGCTTACATTTGGTCTCCTATAATTTCATTGTAATACATTTGTTTGCCATCAAAATTCTATGTAAGTCTCAGTTTATATTCCTTTTCAACTGAATAATTGCTAGTCACCACATTTCCATAGTCCCTGCCAACATTTTTTCCTTTCTGTGGTACTAGAAAGTAATTTTTGTTTTGACTGTGTTTGTTTGCCAAAGGCATTTATTAAGACTTGATAAAGGCTCTAAATGAACTGTATTTTCTTCAGCTGGTTCTGCTCATATTTAAGACCTTGACCAGGCCAGTTGGTTTGTTTGTTTAATACCGGAATTGTTATGTGCTTTCAAGATCTGGAAAGTTTTAGGGGATTGTATTTTTTAATCAACTATGGGTTCTTTTGAGAACCACATATGTAGCTGAAATAACTTCGCATGTTGAGCTCAGTATAACATAAGTTTAAAAAAGCTCAGACTTTGACTTCTTAGGCCAAATATACTCTGGTTTGAGTCCTAACCCCACAACATACTAACCTCTCTGTGCCCTTGTTGCCCAGTCTTACAGATGGGGAAACTAACAGTTACCTAACTTAAAAGGTTGCTATGAATAATACTTTACACATAGTAAGTGCTGAGTGTTTGTTACCAAGTGCTAGATATACTGTCTTTACAGTAGTAGTTTAGTAAATTAGATCACTTAGATACTTAGCAAACTCTGTAGTCAGCCAGTTGAATTAGTCAATGGGATGTTGCAGTCTCCATACAGATACTCCTTTAGGTTGAAGGAATTCTATTTAGATGAGTTAAATAAGCCTGGTGCTTCCCCTAGGAATAAATATTAACAAAGAACCTTCGTGTCTCTAAGTTAGTCAGGTGAAATGACAGGTCACTCTGAAAAGTTATTAATTCCAAATTACCATATTTCATCAATTTAAAAATATATTTGCTCACACGTTATCTCTTGTGATATTAGGATCTGTGACTGTAAACCACAATCACATCAGCCAGGACTTGCCTAAATGTCTAGGGGCCAGTCTTAGTTTTCATATTCTCATCACTTCAGTTAAGAAAATGTCTGTTTGATACTACATGGTGTTGACTTTAACTGCTTTTTTGATTTTCTTAAGTTTATTTATTTTGAGAAGGGAGGTGCAGAGGGAGGGGGAGAGACAATCCCAAGCAGGCTCCATGCTGTTAGTGCAGAGCCCAACGTGGGGCTTTGAACTGAGCCAAAACCAAGAGTCAGACACTTAACTGAGACACCCAGGTGCCCCATGTTTTAATGTCTCTTAAAAGATTACAGTATAACCCAGTGTTGAAACACAAAGGTTACTGTGTCTGCGGGAATGCGTGAAAACAGAGGGGTTGAGTATGCATTTGGTATTAAAGAGGCAGATGTTCATCTTTAAAGAGATACTCACAATTCCATCCATCCTTCCTTGCAATACAACAATCAAATGCTTCATAAAACCTAAGAAAAGATGATACAAGTACATAATGTTCTGAATAGGTTTGTTTCTGGAATACGTACATGCAACTATCTGTTGACACTTTCTGATAAAATCCATAGTTTGGGAATTTAAAGAAAACCTACAAATTATTTGAAAATGTCTTTAAAGAAATTTCATGCCCTCCACACTTTTGATAACCCAGAGGACAGTATTGTGTAGAAAAACACAGACATCAATAACTCTAAGTTGAAGAGTGAGTCAGAAACGTTGGGGTCTGAATGTGAAGATTAAAAAATATCTTCATTTAATTTATTGCATTAATATTTTCCTTTTATACTAAAATGAGAGTGATCTATGATTTTTTAAAATTAAGTTAGAAGCCTGAAAAAGTTCTTTCAGTAAATATAAAATAAACAATATAAGTGATTATAGACATTTTGTGTAGCTTAATTGTCTGCTTTGCTTTCTCCTTCTGTGATATCTAAAATAACAGCTAAGTTAAACTGATGAAAACATATTTAATGAAATATAATAAGCATTAGTAACAGTGTAAACAGTGTAAACTATTCGTGGTAAAGGGTCTAATTATATTAATTTCTAATCTGTTACAAATAATTTGTAAAGTACCAAAAAATCAACTTAAAAAAACATAAAAGTAGGGGCACTTGGGTGACTCAGTCCGTTGAGTGACTGACTCTTGATTTTGGCTCAGATCATGATCCCAGGGTCATGGGATCAAGCCCCACATCAGGCTCCGTGCTGAGTGTGGAGCCTGCTTGAGGTTCTCTCTCTGCCCCCCTTTACCACGCTATCTCACTCTCTAAAATAATTTTTTAAAGAAGACAAAAATATAAGCTAGTTCTTTAAATTATTATATACAACACATACAAAATTACCTTGTCAACTGCTCTAAAAGTTTCCAAGTCCTTACTGTCACTTTATGAACTTATCGCACCCTGGACCAGGAGTAGTTCAGGGAGGGACCAGCAGAGTTCATAATCCATGCGTTGAATGTTACCAACCTTTCTTACCCTACAAGTGATTTAATCGTTGAACTGTCAAACATTCTCACTGATGCCAGATGGGAGTTCAGAAAAAGATGAACTTTAGGTTTTCTTGTTTAAACCCAACAATATGATGTCTTATATCTTATTGAATTTTATGTATGATGTATAAAATGCTTGCACCAACAAAGGCTTCATTCGAGGCAAGTTGGCTGCCTAAATTCAGACTTTGATGCACACTCTCTACTCTAAACACATACGTAAGCTGGTAACAGAGACAACAACAACAACAACGAAATACCATAGCCCATCTCAAACACAAAAGTATTTTTATTGCACATAAACACAAAGCAAAAACCAGATGGAAAGCCAACGCGCAACAGCAGCCAAGATTAGCAGCCGCTGAGAAAGGGGGCCCAAGAACACTCCAGGAAAGAAGGCAACAGAAATACTCGCTCCTTAAGGCCAGAATCTGGGATGAGGCTCCTGTCCTTGTGAAAGGAGATGAACAAAAAGGACTCAGGCTCAAATTCTGTAAAAAACTGTGAGTGTGAGGAAGCAAGGGTACAGACACTCTGCTCCTACCGGGCCCTGGACCATGCTTCCTGCTGATTCCTGAGTAGAACTGTAATATCTTCAGCTATGGAAGTGCTTTATGTACATTCCCTCAAGTGATCCTCCTAACTGCCCTGCGTGTTATTACTCCTATTTGACACACAGGAGCACCGAGGCTCAGAGAATGTGAGCTATATCCAATCTATGGTGCATCTGGAAAATATGATGTGAGATGAATAGTATAGTTAAAGTTAGAATTGCTAGTAGAAAATGTTCTTTCTTTGCGTATTCAAGTGTTTTTAAACTAGAACTGAATAGGTATTATAATTTGTGGCTTTGGGGATATATTTCTCTCTCATACCAAAGAATGTCAGTATTTTTGATAAAGTATTAATGATACAAGGAGTGGATAAACTTTTGCCTCTTAGAATTTACTATATTGGTTCCCATCTGGTACTATCAAACTCTAAGAGGAAAGAAGGGACCTTCAATAAAGGGAAGAGAAGATTTTCATATACTGTTAGGTGGACAGAAACCAGCAACAACATGATCTAAAGCCTGGACAAGAATTTTCAAAGGGTTGAGATATTATTTGAAAAATATATGCCTTCATGAATTCTGGAATTTTCAAAACAGTCCCAAAGTCTTCTAATTAACATTGCTCACCAGATTATGAATACATGGGATTTCATTCCAATGTTCTGTATAAATCAAGTGACACACACACACACACACACACACACACACACACACACAAACACACACTTTCTGTCAGATCTTTTAACCTGATTTTTTAAAATTTAGAAGCCTAGGCTATATTGATGAGGAATTTCTGAAACCAAAGTACTAAGTAAATGTGGTTTGTGTATCAGCCTTGTGCAGATATAGGAGTCAGCACAAGAAACACAATCCGAATACCAACATAGGAATCCCATTAACTAAAGCTACTCTCACCTTGCCTAAGTTTCTAACGAAACTTCCTTTGACCCTTACCCCCAGTGTTTGCCTCCTGGCAAATAATGAAAGTTTTGGTCTTCTGGTCTCCCTTCTCTAATCTCATCAAATTTCCTGTTCACCAAGTAACACTGTACAGGAAAGGATAGATTATGATATTCTAAATTCCCCGGAATTATGTGAGAACTTAGACAAAATATGGTTATGCTTTTGAATTTATAAAGTAAATACATATATAGTTTTCTTTATTCTTATCCAGTGTTTCTTCATTCTTGTTCTCACGAAGCATTAAAAGCCATGTGGTATGAACTGCCAAACTTCAGGTGTGTTTCAAGGTACATCCTTCTTGCATACATGTATTACTTCACATGACCTATACATCACTTGGCATATAGTTCCTTGTTTGCACTTTGAGAGTAAGAGAGGTTAAATGGTCATTTCAGTGCAAAGACTAGAAGGTATGGAACAGAACATTCTTGATTCCCTGAACTGTGGATAAGATACTAGAAATGCATAATCCTTCTTCAAAAGAGATCTGAAGCATTGCCCTTATCCCTGAAATCCATTAAGGAAAAGATTCCACACATATTAGCTCAACTAAAAATGTTTTGGGATAACCTATTTCTTTCAAGACTATAAGACAGAATAAATAATGAAGAGACTATTGAAAAGTCCTAGTTTATATCATAGCAATTAAAGAGTATAAAAAACAAACCATAAAATGCTTATGATTTACATGTTTAACCAAGCACTTACGAATTGAAGGTTTTTTCTTTTTTTCTTTCTAAAATAGGAATTCTTCACATCATTTAAGAGACAGGAAATGTGGGGTGTTTTTTTCTCTCCATTTTTCTCTTTGTTCCTCTTATTGTATCACTTTTCACAGAATCTTGGTGAGTGGAGCCCCTTTTCAAATTGCACTAGGCAATTATGTTTACAGACCAAGCTCTGGGAAAGAAAAAACAGAAAGACTGTCAGTTATAACACAGACTTATTCCCAAATAATGGCTGAAATTAATGTGTTTCTAACTACTTAAATATCCAAGTGATGCTTAAAATCCCTCTCTACATAAAGAGAAACTTGCCAGAACCCACTCAGTGTTAGTCCTTCTCTGAAACTGATGTCTCTCCATTCTTACAGATTATCCAGATCTAAATAAGCTGTTTATTGCAGTCTGCAGACACATAGTTAAATTTTGGTGGTTGTCATACATATCTAGATCCAGGATTCCTACTGCTTTGGAAAACATTTAGCAGTGTCCACCCGCTGACATTTATAGGTATATCAATTGGAGCACCTGAGATATTTCACTGTGATGTGAACACCAGAAATGTGTCCAGTGATTCATGAAGCTGAAAAAGAGAGCATGAACCAGGGTAGAGGGTCTTATATTAACAGATTCTTGTGAACTCAGACACAGAGTAGAATGATGGTTGCCAGGGGCTGGAATGGGGGAAATAGGGAAAGGTTGCTCAAAGAGTAAAAACTTTCAGGTACAAGATGAATAAGTTCTGGGAATCTAATGTATAGCATGGTGACTATAATGCACAATTTTGTATTAGATACTTGAAAGTTGCTAAGAGAACAGATCTGAAATGTTATCATCAAATATTACAGAAAATGGTAATCAGGTGAGGTGACAGAGATGTTAACTAATTCTCCTTGTGGCAATCATTCTGCAATAGAGAGGTGTATCAAATCGTCACACTGTACACCTTGTATTTAAACAATGCTATATGTTCCTTATGACAATAAAGTAGGGAAAATTCAATTGATAAAGGGAAGCCTTTGATAATCCCCAAAAGGATAGGGAAACCGTCAGATTTGAATTTTACACCCAAGTGACTGGAGACAGTGTGAGAACAAACTTTGGGGGGGGGGGGTTAGATGAAGGACAGGGACTATCTAGCAAGTCTCAGTGTATGGTGGTGAAAATCCAAATTCAGGTAGTAATGGTGGGAGTAGGGGAGAAACACAGAGAGAGATTTTAAGGAGACAAAATCCAAAGAATTTGATCAAAGACTAAATGAATCGTTGGATGGAGGGATGGATCAATGCTTTGCTGATCCATTCCCTAAACCCTATTATTATCAATGACATTAATTTGTGAACAGCTGAATTTGCGCTTGAATGCCTATGGAGAAGGGTAATATTTCTAATATTTAACAACCATGGATTTAACAGCCCAGGCTCTCATTTTGGTTTTTAAGACTGACCCAGAGAGACAGGAGTGTCTTTGCTGTGCCACGTCCTAACCCCTAAGTTATTGGATCGCTGGGAGATCCAGGAGATCCCAAGGGAAGAAATGGGGTTGCAGGAATCTGGTGACAGAAGGATTAGGGTACCAGGACAGTAACTACTAAGCAAGCAAGTGGCCTTACAGCATTTTAACAACTGGTATGGCTAAATATTAGCTCTGGCTGTGGTGATGACCAAAAACAGCAAGCAGGCCCCAAGAGAGATTTACCCCATTTCTAAATAGATCAATAGCCACACAAATTCATAGGAATCCTCGTCTGTGCTTCACCAAACATTTCAAGTTAAGGTGAAAAAGAAGGTTGAGAACTGGGAGGCCTAAGCTGGCATTCTGGCTCTGCCCTTTAATAATGTATGACTTCAGGCAAATATTTAACTTTTCTGAACTTCATTATTCTCCTTTATAAAATGGAACTAATAGCATTTACCCCGAGTACCTCCCAGGGATGCAGTGTGGATCAAGTAACATAATATACACAAAAGAGCTTTGTAAATTATGAAGCTCTCTGTAAAAGTTGGTTATTGTTTCAATATTCATGCTGTAACCTGAGTTTCTCTAAGCGTCCTCCGGCTGTGGAAGGCTTAATGACATAGGAATGACATTAATTTAAGCTGCAATAGGTAGTCCTTGTTCCCGCCTGCTCTCCCAGGATCTCAGCCTCTAAAACATACTCCTGAGGACGCACCAGAGCAGTCAGGCCAGTTGGCCCTCACCTCAGCTGCACAACTTCTGCGGGGCGCCATCTTGGAGGGTGTGGCTATTGTTTCTCCTGATTCAAATAAATACTTTCCCAGTCACATGTGATGAGACACATCAGTGCTTCTGCCATGTCCTCTCGGCCACTGCAGTTGGGAACTGCAGTCACTTCCTGCTAGGAACATCCAGTGAAGCCCACACAAAGAGAGAGGAGCTATCCTGGGCCTCGGGTGGTGATTCTCAACCCCAGCTACATACTGACTTCTCCTGGGAAGATTTGATTTGATTTTTCCTTTATTTTATTTTATTATTTATTTATGTATTTACACATTTATTGGACAGTGGCTTGTTTCTCTATTTCTTAAGCCAGTTCTTCTTTATATACATTGTTTGGGTAAACTGTTTCACTTACTGTCTATACCATAAAAGAAGAAGGACATTCTGTCTTCTTTTTCCTTTGTTGAAATATAGTGGAGGGGAGCCTGAATCATTCAGTTGAGTGTCTGACTTTGGCTCAGGTCATGATCTCATGGTTCCTGGGTTCAAGCCCCCCTGTGCTGTGTGCTGACAGGTCAGAGCCTGGAGCTTGCTTTGGATTCTGTGTCTCCCTCTCTCTCTGTCCCTCCCCCACTCTCACTCTGTCTTTTTCTCTTTCTCTTTCAAAAATAAATATTAAAACAAAATTTTTAATTAAAACAAAATGAAATATAGTTGACATACAATGTTATAGTAGTTGGGAGTGTATTGCATAGTGATTCAATAACTCTATACACTATACTATGCTCCTGGGAAGATTTTAAAGTATCAGTGCCTAATCCCTTCCCTCATCAGATTAATGGAAGTCACATCCCTGGAGTTAGAACCCAGGCATCAGTATTTTTTAAAAACAAACATTCAAGTGGGTGTTGAGGGCCAGCCTTTAAGTATAAGAAAATTCTGTTTTATTTTTACATCACACTTTCACTTTCACCTTATTTTATATGTATATTTTATAATGTACATAAATAAATAAATGTATTAATCTGTGAGCTCCAAATTTTTTTTTTAAATGTTTTATTTACTTCTAGTAGAGAGAGAGAGAGTGAGCAGAGGAGGGTCAGAGAGAGAGGGAGTCACAGACTCTGAAACAGGCTCCAGGCTCTGAGCTGGCAGTCAGCACAGAGCCAGACGAGGGGCTCGAACCCACGAACCGCGAGATCATGACCTAAGCGAAAGTCGGACGCTTAACCGACTAAGCCACCCAGGGGCCCCTCCAAATTTTTTATTAATGGGGCATCAGATCAAAGTTTTGTAGAAGTCCATTATCTTTCTGGCATTTGTGACACTCACAGGTTCTTGATGTAAAATTGACTTATTTTTTTTCTAATCTAAAGAAATCTACAGCTCAATTTTCCAATGGTCTCATATATGGACTTTTAAAATTGATAATTGACTTGAAGTTCCTAAATCCTAAAAGTACTGGTGAAAGCCACAAGCTTAAAAGGGATTTTTTGGTTTGTGTGTTTTTTTGTTTCTTTTGTTTGTTTTTTGGGGTTGTTTTGTTTTGTTTTGGTCAAACTGGTCTCCTGATTCCAAGACCAAGGATTTTTAAAAAGTACTTAAGTATTGCATATTTAAATATGAAATATCAATACACATGTATAGAAAATTTTTAAAATTTTGAATATGAAATAAAGATAGTAGCTTTAAAACAACAGAGAGAGACTTTCTCAGATGCTTTTCAATCTGGTAGTAAAGTGACCATGTGTATTTTGCCAAGCAAAAGGGCCTCAACCATAAGACTTTTTTTCCTTTCAGGATAATTTTGTAAACAGCTCGCTTCTTAATTAGGCAACATCAAAATACTCAGCTAAGTGACTCATCTCTACTACATTGCAGAGGGATTGAAAAAAAGGCTATAATTACTAATACAAGCTCCTTGCAAATAGTTTTACACACACACACAACATATACACACATTCCTTTTTCATTCTGTACTGTGCATTATTTAATAAGTTATTAAATCAAAACAGTTATAGAAAGCCTAAATGGTCATATTATTAAAACTTTGAACTTCATTGGAAGGTGGAAAAAACATTTCCTGTGATTATCAAATCAAAACCCCCTTGGGTCCCATCACAGGGCCTTTCAAAAGCAGCCGTGAGCATTGAGAGGGGAAAACTTTGCCCACATGAGAACCTCAGCTCTACTTTGTTGAGGAAGTGATGATTGAAGTTTAATTCATTGGGTCACATGGCCCGGAAATGCTGTGCCAGCTTGGATCTTACTTTGAGTTTCCTTAATAAACTCGGTGTATTTTAGTTCAAAGATGCGAAGACCTGTTGGTAACTCTTTGGCAACAGTTAGCAAACCATATGAAAACTACCTTCAGGCACCTCATGTATAACTACAAGAATTCCAGCTGTCTTACTTTAGTCTATATTTCTAGAGAATACATTTCTTCCATTAAAATGTATGCCACAGAGAAAAAAAAATTAATAGAACAAGTTCATTAATTTGCTTTTATCTAAATATCTACTCAAAGAAGTTGGTTGTCTAAACTCTTCAAGCAGCTCCTCATATTAGAATGTCAAGTTCTTTTCTAGATTTAGCTAATGGGTCAGGAATGTAAACTTGACTTTGGTTGCCAAAATTTTTTCATTGTAGATCTTTCCAATCTCATAATTTCATTCTAAGCCAAGTTTTTTACTCTCATCCTATTTTCCCTGGTCATCTTAGAAGCGGGATTTTAGTTAAACTCTTCCTGTTTCTGCATTATGTATAGAAGGTATTTTATCTCACATTGTAATCACCTTGGCCAACAAAATCACTCCAAATCTCTCTCATTTATGTACTCCCTTTTGATGAGAAATTATAACAAAATGAAAACATCAAAGATTGCACTTTCATTAGCTGGGGAATTCAGATTAAAATAATCTATTACTTAATGAAAAAGATAGAAGTAATATTTTTTTAGTTATTTACAATAAATTCTGTTTTAGTCTGTCCCATGTTTATATAGATGGGACTTTTTCGAGGGTTAGTCCCATGAATACCAGAATTTGATAAGACTATAAATAAATAAGACAATATTTTTTTAAGGTCCTTCTAGGAACTGTTAACTTTCTTCACTGAATCTATTTCCCACATGGCTTAACATTTAAACAACAATGTTAAGAGAAGTGAGTCTACTCAGGAAAACAGTGTGGAAGTTCCTCTAAACATTAAAAATAGAACTACCCTATGACCCAGCAATTGCACTACTAGGAATTTATCCAAAGGATACAAAACTGCTGATTCGAAGGGGCACATGCACCCCAAAGTTTACAGCAGCATTATCAACAATACCCAAATAATGGAAAGACCACAAATATCCATCAACTGATGAATGGATTAAGAAGATGTGGTATGTACACACACACACACACACACACACACACACACACACACACACAATGGAATACTACTCAGCAATGAAAATGAATAAAATGTTGCCATTTGCAACAATGTGGATGGAACTGGAGGGTATTATGCTAAGTGAAATAAGTCAGTCAGAAAAAGATATCCTATGATTTCACTCAATTTGGAATTTGAGAAACTTAACAGATGATCATAGGGGCAGGGAAGGAAAAGTAACATAAAAACAGAAGGGGAGGCAAACCACAAGAGACTCTTAAATACAGAGAACAGACTAAGGGTTCATTGGGGTGGGGTAAATGGGTGATAAGCATTAAGGAGAGCATTTGTTGGGATGAGCACTGGGTGTTATATGTAAATCATGAACCGCTGGACTCTACTCCTGAAGCCAAGACTACACTATATGTTAATTAACTTGAGAATAAAAATAAATAAATAAATAAATAATTTGAAAAAATTTTAATTAAGGGAGAGAGAGAGAGAAGTAAGTCTACCAGAAATCAGGAAGTAGGTATAGACTTGATACAAATGTTGCAAAGAGATAATCATGTGTAATATTAAAAAACCTGCAATAGTTAAGGACTATGGCAAAGGTGCCAAGTATAGGCTAAGATAAAAGAAGGAAAGATGAAAAAAGAAAAAGCCTCTCACAACAGTTAAGTCTAAGGAATAGTGGGAAAAGCAAACTGACAGTCTTCACAAATAGCATCCTATTATTCATTGGGCTAGTTTTGGATAGAGAAAAGTACTTTAAGGTAAAATTTTATATTGTCACTGATTCTTTCTTCACATCAAAAACATATGTACACACGACATAACAATGTATAACCTTGAAACTCATAAAAGTAATGTATATATAAAAGAAAAGTCCTAAGCAAATAATCTATGAAGAGGAAAATTACCAAAATACCCATTAGGCAATTGCAGAAGATATGTCGGACAGCACTTATTAAAAGGATAAGCAAGCTAAACGATATGTAAAATTTTATCAGTTATTGGTGGTATTGGTTATTTGAATTAGTAAAAGTAAGATATTACCATTGATGAGAATGTGACAAATATAAAATAAAGAAGATACTTTATCCATTGTTTGACTAGATGAATGAACAATAAGAGCAACAATTTAAAAAGCCCACAATATTGCGGCTGATTGAGGCAACAGAGAAAAACTGAAGAAAAATCCATAGCAACCTACAAATATTTGAAAGATAATGGCAAGAAATTACTTAAAGAATTTGATGCAGTATGTTAGATTTAGCTTCAGGCAGGAGTGAAAATACAAATCGTTGTTTTTGCTCATTTATTATGCTCTGCCCTCTCAATTCAATCACACAAGAACTTTGTAAACTAAGGGCTGCTACCTTTATTTATCTGATAAAGAAAACAGGGCTTACATGGGTTAACAACTTGTCCAAGGTTTTATATAGCCTGGAAGCAAGTAAGAGATTTTAATACAATCTGTCTGTCTCACAGGTCACTTTTGGAGCATTTGATAAAGTCCAGTAGATCCTTAAGTGTGCCAAAGGGCGAGGGGAAGGGGTCTAGGGAATTTGGATCTTAGGTCACTGTTTCCTCTTTGAACAAAATAGTTCCACTGTTGTTTGTTTTTTACTGGAGATCTGTATGAGATTGCAGTAAAAACAAATAGGCAAACAAAAACTCTCCCGAGAAAGTTTCAAGGATACTCTACTACATAGTGCTGCCTCTAGGTCAGCCTTCAGAAGTTCTGGGCCGAAAAAAAAAAAACCCTATGGGAGACAAAAGTGTTCAATTTTACTCTTTCTCTAGAGGTATTAATGTGGAAAAGAGACAATTATATTTTGAGAACGAGTACAGTCCCTTTTCTTCCTCAATGTACAAGAATATAAGAGTATCTCTCAGGTACTTTCTAGAATGAAGATGACAAATTTAGAGCACCCAAAGCCTTGGCTGTCATGGGTATTCTGTCACTGCTGGGTCAAATCAGAGTCTTAGAATGTTTTCCAGCAGAACAGTCCAGCAGTTCAACAAGTCAATCAGAGATATGTGGACAATTCCATTTTATTTATATACTATCCTTTTCCATAAAAAAAATTTAGAACACTGGTTTTCTGTAAAAGCAATAGAATAATTTTTAAAAACACTATGAAGGAAAAAATAACACATCCTGAAGAAATTTACTTTTCCTTAGAATCAAAGGAGTTTTTTTAAAGGCTTCAACCTGAATTTTCAAAATAAAATCATCTCAGTTCTCCCACTGTGGTCAGTGGAAAGTATGAAACCGCATATCGAGTACTGTTTTCTCCTTCACTCACTACCTGCGACCCGAGACCCTAGCCCCTCTTTTTGTTCCCATGCTTTCACTGGTCTCTGTTGGGCCACTTACCGCAAGCTAAATAGAATGAATAGAAGAAAGAAACTTTCTTGAGCCCTCTCGTCAACTTGCAGATGTATAACCCTTCCAGAATCACAAAACCTCGAGGTTGTTGCTCTCCACATCTCATAAATGCAGTCAGAGCAGTGTCAGTGTGACTACCAATTCTAAGAGCAAGCTTTTCTCTAAAGCAGGGCATATTTTATGCTGGAAGAAGAAAATGTTCAATGTTCAGGAAAGCACTGTTTTACGTAAGCCTTCTTCAGCATGGGGATGTGTTGGGCAGCAAGATCAAACAGTGATAGAAATGCAAAGACTGAAGGAAAGAGCAAGAGTATTTACTTAATCTGGGGGGTCAGAAAAGGTGGGAAATACTATTCGGCTCTTCTCCTTTTGCAAGAAGATGCGTACACAGCAGGTTAGAGTGTTAGAAACTTTGTTAGGTAAAAAGAAAGAATTTTAAAAGATTAAAAGAGATTTGGTGGAGGCAGAGGGGAGAAGGATTTTTTTTTTCCATTCTACTTTTTAAGAATGGAGTTTTGTGGGCCACCTGGGTGGCTCAGTTGGTTAAGTGTCTAACTGCAGCTCAGGTCATGATCTTGTGGTCCATGAGTTTGAGTCTTGCATCAGGCTCTGTGCTGACAGCTCAGAGCCTGGAGCCTGCTTTGGATTCTGTGTCTCCCTCTCTCTCTGCCCCTCCTCCACTCAAGCTCTGTCTCTCTCTGCCTCTCAAAAGTGAATAAATGTTAAAAAAAAAAATTAAAGAAGGGAGTTTCGTGTGATGGAAATTTACCTAAGACATTTTCAACCTTTTAGGAGATTTATGGGGTTTTGGAGGTGGGCAGGAAAAGAGACAGAAGATCAGTCTGTGCTTTCAAAAAAATCTATGAAAGACCAAGACGAAAACTCTAAATATTGGCAAGAGAGACAGAGCTTCAGCTTTCTGGCTTCTCCAACAGTTGATCATTAGAAGAAAAGGTAGAGTCCAGAACTCTCCAGAAGGGAAGAGGTATATCGGGCAAGAAAAGCCACATAAGGCTGACAAAAAATCAAAATCTTATTGGGTTAAAGCAATCAAGTTTTGCTTCTTGTTCAATCTACATACATGTCTGCCATTTCTGCTCAGAGCATTCACTCACAGAGCACCCACCATTTCACACTCACTGATGGAGCACCCTCCCATCTCCGATGTGCCAGAGAGAAGAAGAGAATACTAAAAGTTCTCACACTGGCTAATAAATGATCTTCCTGTAAGTAACATACATCACTTCTGCATAAAACTTATTTACCAAAACCAATCACATAGCCCCACTGAGCCACCATGGGGATGGGAAGTAATAACCCCATGTACACAGAACAGGGAATAGCAGGAAATATTAGGAAAATAGCACTAATAACCACCTCAAGAGGACATCCTCCTGTCTCTCAGATACCTAATCAGGTGTAGTGGAGTCCCAACATAGGCCAGAGGAATTAAACTCATAACATTGTTTCTACTTGTATGTAGGAAGTTTAAAATAGAAGTAATATACAACATTAAAAAACCCCCCACTAAGCTATATATATGCCTACTTTTGACACATCTATAATAAAGCTTATAAATATTTGGAGCATGTAAATAGACTGGCTTGGGAGAAATCCACATTTATTTAGTCAAAAGTATGTATTATGAAATATCTGCAAATGAATTCAATATTATTATTTTGAATTAAAATAAGAACTAGTTAGAGTAATTACATATCGTTGGGAATAAACTTTCAAGGAACTTCCTCCAACAGAAAAAAAAAGAATGTGTTAAGTTTATGTATTAAAAAGATGAACACATTACAATTTCCTCTCTCAGAAAGCCACAGAGAAGTGAACTGTATAATAACAGTTGGTCACAGGAAAAACTAAAACCAGGTATTTTTGTTTCTGAATGAATATCAGAGCTATCTTTCCAAGTCCTTCAGAAGATATTACTATCATTATTCCAAAAACTCAAGAGAAAATACTTCATACCATATGTCAAATAATCAGATATAGCTTAGACCTCTTGAACTTAAATAATCAAAATGTAATATATCCCAAACATCTAGCATATCATAGTCAGGAACTTCTAGATCTGTTGATGTCTGTACTATAGAATTTTTGGTTTAATGGCAGTCCAGCTTTTCCTTGGACCAAGAAAGGATTCAGATAGCTTGGCCTGAAGTTTTACAATAGATTTGTGTTTGGAATATACTTCAAAGAGATAAAAACTAACTTTCATTTGAAAAGCAATAGAAGCTTTGTTAATGTATCTTAGGTCAAAAAGACACATTGACTATAGTTATTCATTCTTGCTTTACTTATGTTTTAATGATTGATTTTCTATTGCAAGAACAATAAATTAGGTGATGTGGGATATCATTGTTTGGCTGCAAGTAACAGAAAACAACTCCGAGTAAGAAAAGCAGAAAAATAATGTATTGAAAGGATCAAAGGTAGCTTACAAAACCAGAGAAGCATGCATCAGGCTTGAAATACAATAGGAATTAAGGCATCAAGAACTAGACCAGGATGCAGGAGTCTCTGGATGAAGAAGCTGTAATAATTTTTATGATTTTTCTAAACTCGAGAGGGGCAACATACCCTGATTGATTATTCTATTATTCTTGTACACCAAGGAGAAAAGGTAATTTTCTAAAAAGAATTCGGGGGGCGCCTGGGTGGCTTAGTCGGTTAAGCATCCGACTTTCGCTTAGGTCATGATCTCGCGGTTCGTGGGTTCCAGCCCCGCGCTGGGCTCTGTGCTGACTGCCAGCTCAGAGCCTGGAGCCTGTTTCAGAGTCTGTGGCTCCCTCTCTCTCTGACCCTCCCCTGCTCACGCTGTCTCTCTCTGTGTCTCCTAGAAATAAATAAAACATTAAAAAAATAATAATAAAAAGAATTCGGATTGTTTTTACCAAATCAAGACACAATAACACAATGAATGCCTAATAAAACAAATATGTACTATACTAGGATATGTTGTGAAGAGCTTGTAATGTTAATAAAATACTTTTTAGGAGTGCCACAAACTTCCACAAAACTGAAAACATTGACATTTGAGTTCCAATCTTACCAGATTTCCTCTCAATGTAAGTTCATCTGTGTGTGTGTAATTATACATGTATATATTTGTGAAGCAATTAGCCGTATGCTATAAAGTCATTCAGAATAAAAATGGTAGAAAGCAGGATCTGAATTATTTGAATTTAACTTCCGAATGCAAACACATGAAAAGATAAGACACATTCCAGAACACCAAATAGTGTTACAACTCTGAAAACAAGGTGTATGGCAGAGAAAGGAAATCAGGTTTGCAGTAGAGAGACCAGACAATGAAGGACTTATGTGCTGGGAGTCCGGAACTGTACCATGTAAGGCAATGAGGCACCAGTAAAGTTTATTTAAGTATGACATGATATGATCAGATCTGTGTTTGTATATTTATTTGTTTAACCACTGGTGGAAATGTGTAGGATGGATTAAAGGAAACCACAGGAAGTAGGAGGCCTGATTAGGCAATTGGCAGTGATTTAGGCAAAACAAAGTTACAGGGGCCTGACCTAAGACAATGACAGTAGAGCTAGAAAGATAGGAACTGCATTAATTAGCTTTTTCTATGTAACAAACTACTCCCCAAAACTTGGACATTTAAAGCAACAACCATTGATTTCGCTCATTGTTTCTCAACTGTAGTGGGGGTGGGGTGGGTGGAGGGAGCTATGTCCCTCACCAACACCATCAGTGAACATGTGAAAGTGTCTGGAGATATTTTTGGTTATCACAGTGAGAAGCAGTGCTACTGGCATCAGTAGTAGAGGCCAGGTATGCTGCTAAACATCCAACAGCTCATAGGACAGCCCCCTAAGAATTCTCCAGTCCAAAATGTCAATGGTGTTGAGATTGAGAAATTAGCTTATGATTCTGCAGGTCATCACTTTGGTCTGATCTTAGCTGGGATTCTGCTGGCGGGGGCCATGCTCCCATCTCAACAAACTAATTCATGTATTTTGTGTTCAGATAGCTGTCAGCTGGGAGCTGGCTGATCTAAGGTGGCTCTGGTGACCTCCTCTCTGTCTTATCCTCTAGGAGGCTGGCTAGAATTGTGCATGTAATGGAGGCCAGGCTCCAAGAGACCAAGAAGAAATGTGCAAGGCCTCTCGAGGCCCTGTCTCAAAATGCACACACTCTTCAGCCCCATTCTATGAGCAGAAGCAAGTCACAAGTTCAGCCCAATTCCCGGAATAGAGAAAGATCATGCCTCTTGATATGAAGGCTATAAAAGAACTGGGATCATTTGTGCATTCTACCACAAAGACAGATTCTTGGAATAGTTAGGAGGTAGAATCAAAGCAATTGGTGGTTTCTGGTGGAAAGAGAGAGAAACCTACATTAAAATTATATTGGAAGTCCATGAATAATTGAATCTTGTTTTGGGCTACCTACCTCCCCCTATGATTCCCAGAAGAAAACGCATATACATAGAGAACAAAGCAAGATAAGAATGAACCCCTTCATTTATATCTGGGGATGTTGGCTCGAACGCCAATAGAGACATTTTGTGAACCATCTGTTTCACAGAGGAGATCCTTTTGCTAAGCAAGTTCAATCTTAAAAATGTAGAATAAAAGCAGGATGAAAACCCTTCCATGTCTAGTCCATTCAAAAATGTATTCTCCATTCTCCAGTGTGGAGAAAAGTCACATCTATGCAGAGGGAAACAGGCAAAAGAAGGAAAGCTAAGATAGGGAGAAGATTTAGGAGGGGGAGGGAGAAGGCAGGAGAGGAGACCTATGGCTGCATGGTGGCTCCCTGCGAACCTTCCTAAAGCTGTTGAGAGGAAGAACACATCCTGAAAAGACCTAGCCCATGTATACTATCCTCACCAGGGCAAGGTCAAACACGATGTCCTGTACCTGATCAATCTCTGGTAATGTTCCTCCTACAGGAAAGAAGTGGCTCTTTAACCTGATCCACTCCTTTGGAGGAAATAGAGAGAAGGAATTTTCAGCTTCAGTTTCTACCTGCTAACTGGTGGTAAACCATTAGATATAGGATGCAAAGGAAAGGAAAACTTAAGGTGACTCCCAAGTTCCAGACTGAGCACCTGGGAATGCTACATTTAATCGAGATCAGGCATAGATATTTGAGAATCCTTCAGCATAACTGGTAGTAGATGGTGTGTGTATGAAGAAATTACCCTTGGAGAGAGTGCAAAGCAAGCCAAGAGCAGAGCCTTGGAAAATAACAGCATTTAGGCAGCAAATGGAAAAAGAGAGGCTCATAGAGCAGATTCAGTAGGCTGGCTAGAGATGTAAGTGAAAATCAGGATGGGACAGAGAGTTGTAAAAAAAAAATCAGAAAGTTTCAAAAATTTGGCTATGGCTACCATAGTCAAATGCAGGAAGGATAAAAAGTAAGATTAAAGACCAAAGTGAACATTTGCTTTGGCAATGATCATGGATGACTCAGTATTTATGAGTAAATGAAAACTGAGATTAAGGTTGCAAGTAATGATTATCCTTTTATTGAATAAAGATGAAGGAAGAACAGAGATATAGGAACATGTGATTATGAGAGTTTTTTATTTAAAGAGACACGCTGAGGGGAGGATTCACTAGACTGGTTGAACACACAGCAGAGAGGCAGGATGGAACAATGTCTCAACGGCCGCAAAACAAAAGAATTACAGAATTGCATGTTGAAGAAGGAGTCTCTTGTAGAAGAAGAAAGAAGCAGAACCCAGCAAATGAAAGAGGTTAGGAGATGGAGCTCTTCAAGCTGATAGCTGCCCTTCCTCTGTCGAGCAGGGAGCAGCCCTCATTTATCTGTTCCGAATGAGCTGGGGAAGGGTGGTGTCAATCCGAGAGCTGGTGGACAGCGACACATATAATATTAGATTTTACACACACAGTTTCCATTTTATAAAGATTGTGATGCACTCAGAGTGGAAAAATAGTGATGACTAGAAAATCTACAAAAAAAACTAAAGCCTTGAAAAGGAAGATGTTCTAGCAATGTTTAACGTCAAATAGAGGAGGTAAATAAGTAGGGAAACATACTATACCAGCACTGAAATGCATTTATTCCACATTTAGTGACTAACTATGCCATGTCCTCCAAAGAATAAAGGACCCTTGGTCCCAGCCATCGAAAAGCTCACATTCTGCAAGAGAGAGAAGAGAGCAAAGCCTTGAAGGGAAGCTAACTGCAAGAGAGGTGCATGTTGTGCTCCAGAGGTAGAAGGGGAAGCAGTTAACTAATCAAGGGGGTAGGAAGAGAATCAGGGTGAGAGAAGAATTCTGGAAACAAGCAGCAATTGAACTGAGACTTGAAGAGAGGAAGAATTCCATTAAGAGTCTGGACGAAGGTTGGACAGGCAATCTGAAAAATGGAATGAATTTGCAGAGGTGGAAAGTCTCAGGTAGAATCTTGTCAAACAGGCACATCAGGAGCCCTCATCCCTCTACCAGTTACTTAAATAATCCTTTATTCCCTCTAAATGTCCCCAACTCATCACATACATTTTGCACTTTTTAAAAATTGGGGCAAGAAAATTAGGACTTGCCTGTTCTCTATTACTCCTGTAGATAAAACACTTGCCAATATTATCCTTCACCCTCAAGTTCTTGCCAAGCAATCGAAAGAATACATTTCCACGGAGAAGTCATACATGAATCATTGCTTTCCATTTAACCCTTTATAGAGGTATTTGCATTTTATTCTCATACTTCCAGGCACAGTCTTTATAATAGAGAAAATGTAGGCCTCAAGGAGAGAGAAAAGGGAAGGGAATGGAAAGGAATGTCTCTTAGCATCTCTCTTCAAATCACATGTCACATCATTTGCTCCACTTATACTTTCATGCTGGCCCTGAATAACTGAAAAGGTTGCATTGTGTCTTGAATTTTAAAAAGTAATATAATACATAATTCACTCCCTGCATTAATTCAGGTGCAATCTTAGACAAATTGAACAATTGCAGTCACTAAGCAGGGTTAACTGGAAAATGCTCCATCCTCCATGAAGGCAACCTCTGAGGAATCTGGTGTGTTTTGAAGTTTAAAAATAACACAAATGTGTACAGAAAAGATAGAATGAGAAATACAGTTCCTAAAAACACTGGTTAAAAATAGTATCTGAGTTTAATTTAAAGTGAGATTATTCTAATCTTTCTATTAAAAGATAAAACGAGAGAAAATACTACATGCTTTCCTAACAGTAGTTTGTGCATAAGAATGTAATTTTGTTTTAAAGAACACAAACACTACTGCAATTCTCGAAAATACCAAGCTTTGCAATCCTCTTAGTTAAAAATAAAGTTTTTGACGAGACTGCCAGGAATGCAAGGAAGTGTAGATAAATGTATTTTGGAGTAATTATAAAACCAATTTCCAAGGCCCCCACTTGTGTCTGTCAGAGCTCACAGCAGACAACACTGGCTTTCTGGTTGGTTCCACTGATAAACCCAAGGCCAGACTCAAGCAGGATTGTAAAATCCAGAAACACATTGTTTTCAGAATATGAAAGAGAAGTTTGAATATATCAGATGATTTAGGGTGATAGTAAATGAGCTCCATTACATGCCATTTTTATCCATAAAGCCCTAGATGTGCTGAGGATCTAAAGGAGAGAAACGTTAACATCCCAGGGCAACAGGGGTACTTGAACCCATGAACACACCTGGATCATGTGTTGTCTTAAAATATCAGCATCACTTGCTCACACTCTCTCTCTCTTTCTCTCTCTCTCCTCCTCACACACATACACAGACACAGACACAGACACACACACACACACACACACACACACACACACACAGACTTCCATAAGAATACTTCTGATATTTAAGCCTGTAATGTATCAAATCCCTTTTTATTTTTGTGTTAATATCATTGAAGAATTTCTAGCCACAAAGTGGGTAACATTTTTAGAAAACCCACAGTCCTTATCAGGAAGGACTACTCAAGATGATAAATCACTATTTTTCCTAATCCCTAAACATTTCCATTAAAAAGAAAACATATGCAACACACACACATAAATCTTTTTTTTTTAAAGATAGATGATAGGCTTGATAAGGAAAAAAAGCGTTTTTGACATAGATTTCAATTTCCTTGACGAAAGGGTATGACTATATGAAAAGTTCGTTAATGCAGACTTTATTACGTTGGAATTCATCATCACTCAGAAGAGGACTGAGCCAAAATAGATCTAAGAAAATCATTAGAAAGTTGTATCTCTACAGGCGCCTGGGTGGCTCAGTTGGTTAAGTGTCCAACTTCGGTCAAAGTCGTGATCTCCGGGTTTGTGAGTTGAAGCCTCCCGCTTTGGGCTTTGTGCTGACACCTTAGAACCTGGAGGTGCTGCTTTGGAATTTTGTCTCCCTCTCTCTCTACCACTCCCCCACTTATGTTCTGTGTGTGTCTCTCTCTCCAAAAAAAAAAAAATAAATAAACATTAAAAATAAAAAGTTGTATCTCTAAACATATAAGTTGTTTCTGGACATTTTCATTTATGGGCATGCATAAAATTATAAGCAGCTTTTTGGATGTATTGCCCCAACCAATACTTCCCCTCTCTCACCCAGCTCCCTCCCTACTCCCCGCTTCAGCCTCCTCAGGCAAGAGTTTCCGCAGCACCCTAGATGAAGCACCAGAGGCTGCCACTCTTAAAGACTTTGCAAAAGCCATCTCCTCTGTGAAACGCCCCCTGAGAGAACCCCCCACTCCCTGCCCTTCTCATCTGTCCAAAACTGTTTATACTGTCTTATCTCTTCCCACTGGCATCATGTGTCATTACTCTCATGCTCCCTGGACTTCTGGAATATATAGGGTTCTTCTGTACCTAGGACCTTTGATTCCTTCCCCCTGGAATGCTCTTCCTCCAGATCATCCCATGACCCGATCTTTCAAGTCTCCTTCCTATTATCACACGGTAAGAAATGCCTTCTCTGACCACCCATTACCTTGCTTTAATGTTTTTCTGTGTGTTTACTTGTTTTGTTTTCACTTTTTTTTTCTTTACCGATGTGATTTCTTTGGTCTACTTCTCTGTCTTCTTCCTCTCCCTCCCCACCCAGCCACTATCATTAAAATGTAAACTCCTCAGTGCTTAGAACAGTGGTTGGAGCATGACAGGAATTCAATAAAACTCTTGGAATGAATGAATGAAAAAATGAATGCTTATGTCCCCCGCAGACAATGAGTTCCCTCAGGAAAGAGGCCACGCCTCATTGGTTTTTGTGTCCCTTTGCATCTAACATTGTGGGTACAGAATAACATAAGTGTTCACTGAATAAATGATCCATTAATGAATTATTAAACAATGAATCATTATGCTTTTATTTTATATACATTGGAAAATAGTAAGCTTGAACATATTAAGACCTGCTTAGAGTTGAGTTACACAGTTGGTTACACAGCTTGATTATACAGTTTTAGAAAAGATAACAAAGACAGGGGACCTGCAGAAACCAAGATTTGGGAAATGGCTGTGAATTTTTAAGTTTTAATGGCCTGTTTTACATCATAAGAGCTTAACTGATTTACTGATGATGCTTAACAGTAATAAATTTTTAAAAAAAGTCTGTATTTCATTCCTTGCAACTTATAGGCTAACCTTTATGAACCCACAAAACCCGTGGCTCACATATGCTCAGAAAACTTCCCAAATGTTTGATTCTGAGGCTTGAGGGCCTCAAGGAGAGTGGGGCTGTCAGCACAGAGCCAGGAGCCAGGAGAACAGGGCAGACAGAATCCATCAGGGCCTTCTGCCCTCTCCAGGAGACAGAGAGAGACTGTATGGGGCCAGAGATGCCAGCCCTGGGAAGAACTCTCCAGTCATGTACTATATTTTCCAAACCAAACTTTGTGACATGGAGTCTGAGAAGGAGACATGGCTGTAATACATAGAATGCTTGAATCTAAGGTGAGCTCAGAGAATCCAGAGCTGACAGTTGCAATATTAACAGTGGAACAAGTTCGTTCTCAGATTCTTCCATATTTGGGTGAAATGCCTCACAAAACTTCTCATCTCCCTCAGCTCTAATTGACTCTGGGCTCCTCAAACTTCACCTTCAGTTTCTGAGGTGTCTTAATACTAGTCAGAGTATCCTCAAATTTTGGATGTAAGTGTTCTGATATCTAGCAAATGTTATTCTAGAGATAGATGGATCATAAGGTTACTGCTTACTAGTTTCATTAGTGATGAATCAGTTCCAGAGAAGGAAAAGCCTCAGATAACTCTTAAAGTTCTTCTCAACTCTAAGATTCTGTGGTTCTGTGATTCAATTCTCCAGAGAGTAATGTCCCCAGTATGAATGGATACAAACTAGTATGTGAAGTAAAGGTCAGAGGACAGATCCTGGAACCTAGTGACTAAAGTCCTTCCTGAAGACTCTGCCTTGAGACTTGGAAACTGAGAGATTTCTACTTTCTTTAAAATTTGTTCAATGTTTTTTGGGGGGAGAGAGAGAGTCTGTGTGCAAGTGGGAGAGAAGGGCAAAGGCAGGGGAACAGAGAGAGAGAGAGAGAGGATCTTAAGCAGGCTCCATACCCAGCACAGAGCCCACTGCAGGCCTCCAGCCTACGACTGTGAAATCAAGACCTGAGCCAAAATCAAGAGTGAGGTGTTTAACCGACTAAGACACCCAGACACCCTGAGACCTGTACTTTCTTAATTCAAAGTCCTGAGCAGGAGACATTAGGTTTATGGTTAATTGCCCTGCTCTGGACCACTAGCTTCCAGCAAGGCTGTGCCCTATTTCTAGAACACACTCACCATCACCAGATCATCAAGGTACATCCTTCCCTCTCTTTCACAGCCTTTAAATCCATCTTCACCATACTGCCTCTCCTAAGCAATGAGAGAGGAAGTAGCACACTTGTCCTGGGCTCTGTCTTAAGAAAATTACTTTCCTACTGTAAACCTCAGTTTCTGACCACACTCTATGTGGTGTCAAGGACCAAAACTGTTCTGTGCCCAATTTCTATTTGTTGATATGTGGTTGAAAACTCTTATCAAAGTAGGGCCTTGGTAAAACTGACAAGTGGCAAGAATGGGTCAAATTGAGTACATTTCATGGGTGAGAGAACCACGGACCAAGTTACAGGAAAAGACTTGGCAGTCAGTTTCAAGACATTCTCTAATATCTGATAGAGAAACTGGAAAGGAGTGGATGGAGTCCAAACATTTCTCTAATTACCTTTATCTTTTAACCAGGAACCTTTCAAACTGTCAAACAATGAATACGTGCTATGCATTGTATAGAAACTTGATGCTCAAAGTATGGTCCATAAACCAGCAGCATCAGCATTACCTGGGAGCTTGTCAAAAGGCAGAATTTTGAGCCCCTGCTGGATCTGAATCTGCATTTTAAAAAGATCCCTAGGTGATATGTACATGACTTAAATTTTGTAAAAGACTCATCAAGAATAGCAAACCTGTGACCAGACGCATCAGCATCATCTGAAAACCTGTTAGAAAGACAGAACCGTGTAAAATTTGGGGGTGTGGCCCAGTAATCTGTGTTTTAACACAACCCCCAGGTGATTCTGCTGTATACGCAAGTTTGAGAATTTCTGCCTCTGTCTTTTCTCCATTTAGCTTCAAGAACAGCTAGTTTTTGACAAAAAGCTATTTTAATTCTAAAATTCTTTAAGTGACTAAAAGAACCATATATCTGTCTGGACAGTTTTTAAAATATGTTGAAAGCCCACTAGTACTTCCCAAAGCCATATCCTTATGATTTTAAGTGCTAGTCAGAATTGATGAATGTGTGTATCGAATACCATTTGCTAATTCATCTGGCATCTGGCAAAACCATATCACATTGATATGATGGATGATCCTGCTTCTCTGGAATGAGGAAACTTCCACATGGAGGCACAGTAATTATTCCTGAAGGAATGAACATAATGTAAACTGTCATCGTGTATAAGTTTTTTAGGCAAAGGATCCCCAAGGGAAAAGGCATCATGTTAAGCCTCTGTTCTCAGCAGTGGTACTCTGTGGCCTTGATCACACCCAAAGCCATTGTCAGAGCAGCTCAGACATTTCCTCCCTTTGTGGCTTTGGGTTTCATTTATCAGGTGGTGGAATATATTAAAACCTCTTCTCCCTAATGCATTTGAAATACTTCCTACTTTGAAAAAATTTTTTATTCAAAGGCAAGGTAGCTGTTTATGTCAAGAATTCAGAATGCGCTCAACCAACATATTAGAGTCTTGCACAATGCAGCTTTGCCCCGAGTAATTTCTTAAAATATTTTATGAGGAATATTAAGATACATGTAGTTATGTTTGAAATGAACAAACCCAGCAATTTCTAGAAATGCGTACTAAAATATATCCCCAAATGAACATATAAACATACGTATAAGATAAGTTATTGCAGTATTGTTTGTTGAAACCAAGCAAAATGTCCATTGCTAGGGAGAGCACTGCTACGGGGACTCACCAACCAGAGCTAGTTCCCTCAGGGAGGCCCTCTGCTGTTGGCCAGGCGTTGACCCCTTAGTTTCCAGATTATGAGGAGGACCAGTATATTAGTCTGCTCAAGCTGCCACTGACAAAATACCACAGACTTATTTTCCAATAAATAAGCTTATTTTCCAAGAAAAATGTACACACACACACGCACACACCCCTCTTTAAAACCACAGTATTAAATCATCCCTAGAATAACTCTCAGTTCTGAAACTCTGATTCTAAGCAATACTTGGCTACAGTGATTAACAATGAAAGGAATGGAATTTTTAAGAATTTTTCTTTCAATAAAAAAATAAACTGTACTTTCCTACTTTATGAAAGTTCTATTTTTACAGTCATACTGTTTGATTTAACCTATGTTCTTTAAAAGAACACTTCATATTGTGCTCATCAGGTAAATAGTGTAACTTCTGATGTTAGCTTACCCTTTTCGTGTAGTTATCATATTATTCAACCTACCATTTATATGTTACAAATAAAATGAAATTATATGTAATCATGAAAATAATGAAAATATAATTTTTTATTAAAATGTTTTTTTAATTTATTTTTTTTAAAGAGCGCTAGCAGGGGAGGGGCAGAGAGAGAGGGAGACAGTGGATCTGAAGCAGGCTCTGCACTGACAGCACAGAGCCCAATGTGGGGCTTGAACTCACAAACTGTGAGATCATGACCCAAACTGAAGTCAGACACTTAACTGACTGAGCCACGCAGGCACCCTATGAAGTATGTATTTTTATGTGCCAACATGGAGTAATCTTGAAGATATATTATGCACTGACAAAAGCAAAGTACACAGAGATAAGCAAAGTATGCTACCATGTGTTAAAAAGAAGAAATACCTTTTTGCGTTGTTTACATTTTTACTATACACATGCATTACCTTTTGAAAAAAATTTAAAAAATAGATTTTTCCATGGTAAAATAGACAGGAAAGAACAGATGCTCAAGATTTCATTTTCAAGTAGAAACCCCAATCAACAGCACCAGTAGCAGCTGCTGTTTTTCTTTATTTGATAAGAGCAAAGCGGCAGATAGAAATGAAAAATAAACTCTATGAGCAGACGCCCACAGGATCAAATTCCAGGTGGCTCTCATCCCAGTTGCCATTGCTGTAAGTTCCAAAAGGGTTCTCAGTGCTAAGAAATGCTGTGATTAATGGACAGCACAAAGCATTTGGCATCAAACTGAGCTGAGTTCCAATTCGAGGCCTCCTACTTTCTAGCCATGCAAACACAAATGACTACTCTCTGAACCTCAATGTCATCAGCAGACAGGAGTCAAAATACCTGTAAACACTTATCACGTAACACAATCATGAGGCTTAACATGAAACCGTAAGTGTCTCAATGTAGAGCAACCAATACGGACAAAGTGTGCTCCTTTCTGGTCTCCTTTGCAAACTCCTCCTCAGCAGGCCCGTAAGGATATATTCATTCATTCATTCATTCATTCATTCATTCAACAATAATAAATGGGCTATGTTAAACATTGGAGCTATGCCATAAAGCAGAGCAGATACATGACCTGTCTTCTTAAATCTTAGACTCTTACAGAGAAAGAGATGACAGATTAAACATCTATTATGATAAATCATGGTAAGGACCATAGTAGAGGTAGTGCAGGGCACCACAGAAAAGCATGTTGGGGGTATATCGTCATGGGAGATGTCAAGGATGGCTTTAGAGGAAGTCCTGTAAAGCTCAGACCTGACGTATGAGTAGGAATTCCTGACGTGACTCCTGAGGGGAATATTCGTGGCTGCCTACTGGTTTGGTGGGCCCTGGAAGGTAGTACCTGGCAGGTGAACAGTGAGAGACCAGACCTCACAAAGCCGCTCCCCCTCTACTTAGCTGGTCACATCCATTCTTTTCCAATCCACTGGTGAATGTAGATGTTGTTGGGCACAGTTGAGGAATGTGACAACTGAAGTTCAGAGAGGTCTGTCAAAGGCCACAAAGCTACTGAGTGGCAAAGCCAGGATTATTATTGTCTATGCCATGGGTGAAAGATAAATAAAATTTGTGTCATGATACTGAGATTCTGACTCAGTATATCCAGACTTTCAGCCACACTATAGAATGCCTGAAACAGTGCTTGGTGCATAATAAATGTTCAGTAAATACGTCTTGAATGATGAATAAATCCCAAGTTTGAAGGACCACTTGAAGCATCTGCTGTCTTATAAATAATTTCAATTAATCCATGCCTCAGTCCTTGAATTGAAATTTAAGCATCTTAAAGGTCTTACAGAACTTCAAACTTCTCCCAAACCAGGTATGTTTAGAAACTGAGTTGGATACTTCTACAAAATGCTAAGGGAGCATCATGGCATTCAGAACCAGCTCCACCAAGATGTCCATCTGGACTCTGAGATAGATGAGAAATGACACTGCATGGTGGTCCAAATAAAAAAGTTAATAAAATAGGCCAATCAGGAAGGATCATATGAGGGTTAGGAATTGAGCTTAGAACGTGGCTCCATAACATAGAATCAATATGACTCATTCGTTTGGAGCTGGCAAAAGAAATTCAAGACATAGTTCAGAAAGATCACGATTTTCCTCTTACAGCATGAATTTGATCCTTGCACATAGCCAAAACAAACAATCTAATACAGTGAAGACTGTGTCCGACAATGAAAAACAGAATGAGCATGACTTGCTTCATTTTCTTTTCAGCTGAGACCAAGGTATGAGGTGCTTGAGAAATTAAAGCTTCGGTGCATTGAACAAACCGTAGTGTTTTCTGAAGGACTTTGGTCTTTCAGAATTGCACTGACTATACTTTCTAGCTTTTAAACATGGCTTCTGCATCTTAATTGCCCTATTTTAACTCTGAGTAATCTAATCCTGGGCGGTAAATCAGGCCCTTTTAGTGGTCTATTAACTTTCTCCTCCCCCTAAGGGGAAATTTATTAAGTTCTCTTTATGTGTTCCAGGAAAGCAAACCTTGGAACTAGCCAGTGAGCTTGCAAGAAACTAGTGATAATCATGGAGTATGTTTCCGCCAGCTTTTGTTGTTATTTTAATCTAGTCCAAATGTAGACTTAAGCAATTAGCTAGCTAATACTCCCTGTCTCCCTCTTCTCTTCCCTTCCTTCACATACAAACACACGCCCACTCTGTCACTTTCCCTTTCTCAACCCTGCAAAGACCTGGATAACACCTACTTGTTTTTTATATCTCCCTTCCTCTCAAAATCCCCCTCCTGACTCCCAAATCTAGGTTCAGGGGTTCCTCCAACGTGCTCTTATGGCAATTGCTCATGTGTCCATCTCCACACTAGCCGGCGGATGATGTGACAGCAGGAACCATTTTTCTGATTGTCACTGTATCCCTGATATCAGGCAAAGTACTAGCATGTGGTAAGCACTCAATACTTTTTTGTTAAATAAGTGAAGGATTAAGTGCATTAATCTAGGTCTTAGATGTTTAGAGATATAAGGAAATATACTAATTCAACCAATTCCTTGACCATTTTCTATCAAGAAGGAAGTTATTAATTACCCCACGTTAAAAAAAAATTAACTGTGGGAACATGATAGCTTTGTCTCTGAGAACCTCTGAAATGTGTAATTTTAGACATTTACATATCTGTAAATATTGAAAAACAATTTAAGATCAATATGATTAGCAATTGTACATTATCCTGGTTTTCAGCAATTACATTTTTAGAATATGTATAATCATTTCACACACGAGAGAAAAAAAATGCAGATTTTTGATTCCTGGTTTAATGGCTCTTCAGCACACCAAGCAGCTAACAGAAAGGCATTATGAGCCAAAGAAAAATTCAGAATTTAAAATTGGCACAAAGAGATGATGTTTGGTATAAATAAGCAAATAAGAGAAGTTGGCATCTATAAGTGCACAATGAAAAATAAAGGAAAAAATATAGGGGAAATACCATGCATCATGATTTCGCCCCTAGTACCAATTTTGAAAATCAAAACTTCATTTTATACCTCTGCCTTTCACAAAATCACCCACCAAGGAACACATGAAGTCATCAATTCTTGGAAACTAAGTAAATCTGTGGTTTACCTCCCAAGGTCTCTCCCTGGTTTCTGTTATCACTGGCAACAGAACGAGTGTTGGAAGGCCACTGTGAAATCAAGAATTCACACAATCTGAAACTGCTTATGTCAGGCCTTTCTTCAGGGTGAAAATAATATTCAACAACTTTTAGCATGCGCTTACCACATCTGCACCCATTTTGGGTCAATCAGAAAAAAAAACCCAGAACTGCTGGAAAGAAATAATCTACCCATTCAAAAGTAAAAACAGGGAAAGCCAGCTGCATATAAATCCTACAGATTGTGCTGATGAGACCCACGGGTGGGCAGAAAGAGCTGCTTCAGGAAAAGAAAATCTAACTTCCGAACATAAAAGACTCAGAACATAGATGGACAAAATACTTGCTCTTGATTAAAAGCAATTCCTAGGAGTTAAGTGAAGGTATTTTTATTCTATCCACCCCCCTACCTGCCCTGCCTACATTCTCAAAACAGTATTTCTTTCCCATGGGTATTGATTGACTGATCGATTGACTGATTGATTGCTCCCATCTCATTGTACTCTTTTCAAGAAAACAGAGAAGCACAAAGAAGAAAAGATGAAAAATCATTCATAATCCAATCACTCGGTAATACCACTCTTATATTGCCACTGATGGTTGAGACTTTACCAGTAATTGCTCATAGCCATCAATAAAATATGGGAGAGGATTTCCTATTAAACTTTATGTCAATTCTAGGGTACCTAGGTGGCTCAGTCGGTTAGGTGCCTGACTTCGGCTCATGTCATGATCTCAGGGTCCATGAGTTCGAGCCCCACTTCCGGCTCTGTGCTTACAGCTCAGAGCCTGGTGCCTACTTCGGATTCTGCGTCTCCCTCTCTCTCTCTGGGCCCCTCCCCCCTAACACTCTGTCTTTCTCTCTCAAAAATAAACAAACATAAATTTTTTTTAATTTAAAACTTTATGTCAATTCTTTCTACAGTCTTATCTCTCCCTCAGTGTAAATGGTTTTAATCAGCAAGACAATACTCAAGGTAGAATCTAACGTGTTCCATAATTACTTAACTTGTTTAATGGCTTGAATTTGTGCCATTTACAGCACGTGAGTGAACTGTAGCACAATTATGCCAGAATAGAGCTAGATCTGAGTGCTGAGAGGGGTCTCCAGGCATGAAGCCCAAGACTCCCTTCAGTAGTCCAAAAGGTGAGCTGTTCCAAGTTTGCAACTGATTAGCTTTTTTTACTGTTTCCTCAGGAGGTCAGCATTCCTGGTTTGATTTTGGCAGGGACCAAATCATGGATAGTTACTTTTCTATCTGTCAAAGGCCATAGATGGAATTTTTAGCGAATTCTCTCTCAAAGAGTGTCATTCATTAATACCAATATTGGGAAAGATAGTCTAGATACATTGGTACAGAGTAATTCTGATAGGAAATTGACTCAACTCATGCTTATTGCAACCCAGGGTCCTTTACATTGTTTCATGTAATCCCAACAGTAACTATATATAATAATTGCTATGATGATTAAATGAGAAAATAAGACTCGGTGAGATTAATAAGTAACCTGAGATCAGGCTGTTAACGTGCTATGAGACCAGGATTCAAGATTGCAAATTCATATCTCTCCCCCATAACACCCTGCCTGGTTGGAGAGAACAAGCCTTTTTATGTTAGATGAATAAGAATGTCTTTGACTATAAAAGATAATACATACATGTGCACAGTGACCCCCAAATTCTTAAGATTTTGTGATACCAAGTAGTCAAAATTCCTAGAAGGCTTTTACTAAAACACCTAAAGCTCCTGGCTGTATGTTCTTCACGTGAAAATAGCCCCTTTCCTCATATGGTCTTTGTGAAAGTTAAAGAAGAAAATAAATGGAGATTTGATATATAAAGTATAAATCACCGTAAACATACAAAGTAGTATTGTCTGAAGAGTACTCAAGGCCATAGTTAATAAAAAGAAAAATAATTGCAAACAATAGACATTAAGAGTAATCTAAAACACTTATATTTAGAAGGAATATCTAGTGAACATGCCTTTTAAATCCCTGGTCAATCACTCAACCCATAGTTATTGGCTGAATTTTTTTGTATCTTGACCATGAGTTTGTACAGATACAAATCCCTGCTTCACCCTGAAAGTTCCACAAGTCATCTGTCTCTAAACCTATCTAGGAATACAAGTACATCATATCTAGTCCCTCTGGTTGTCATCAGTCAGTGCTATGTGATCGGAACTAATGCCTGCACCAACCTGTCCACTAGCTAAGTAGAAAATAGTTTTCCATACTCTCCTGACTGCACCTCTGGTATGTAGAGGGAGAACAGAGGTAACTGGCTTGGTCAATGGAATTGTTTATTTAGTTGACAGCATGAAGTAGCCAAATGAGCTGAAAATTGGCCATGATAGCTGTTCTGTCAATAACACTAATAAACTTCCGGAATCAAAATCTTAACTCTAAGGATTTATATAAATGTGGTCTATAGCTCTAAAATTTATATCATGACTTACATAAATATTTATATAGTTTCTATAAAGATTAGCATAAAGTTGACCTTTACTACGGCTAACTGACATTTTCTTAAAAATTGCTCAGCATGACATATACTGAGAGACTGCTGAGAAGACCATGAGAAACTAAATTTTAGGGTAATTAGCAGTATGGCTTTGGAAAAATAGTGTATTATTTTTTAAAAAAAGAGAGACAGAAGTGAGGAGATGAAAAAAGAGATGTGGGAAGTCTGGGAGGGGGGATGGGAAAGGGAAAGGAAGGGAGCAGGCATGAGCCCTACACCAATTTCATTTAAGCTCTCCTATATACCCATATGGTGTACAAGGACCCGCATGAGGTGCTTGGGAGGCTACAGAGGTAAATGAAACACATCTGTTCAACAAATCAACAAATATTCATTAAGCTAGGAGAAAATCAGTTCTTTTAATATGTCATATCAACTGGAAATCACAGATTATCTAAAGGAGAAGTAAATCAGAAGTATGCTTAAAAAGTATCCTGCCTATTTAAACAACTTTCAGAAGATTCTATTTTCTGAAAGAAAGGATCATGGTCTTTTCCTGGCACAGAATTGGATGATGGCTCTTACTTGTGACCAATAGGATTGGGCCCAGAACCACCATAGGCAGAGAGCCATTTCATTACCTGGCAACAGGGCCAAAGTTTGTTGTTTGTTTATCTTAACAAATTTTGACAGAGTATAAACGCCTCAGGTAAGTACAAATATCATTTCAAAAAAAGTTTCCCAAATGATTATATTTGAAAACAATATAAGCACCTAACTCCTGGATCTTTCTACTTTGCACAAATATGAATGTATTTCAGTGGAAAGGCTTCACCCTTGAGTGAGTCAATAACTGACATCAGGAGGGGCGCATGGGTGGCTCAGTCGGTTAAGCTCCAACTTCGGCTGAGGTCATGATCTCATGGTTTTGGGGTCGAGCCCTGCGTCCGGCTCTGTGCTGACAGCCAGCTCAGAGCCTGGAGCCTATTTCAGATTCTGTGTCTCCCTCTCTCTCTCTGCCCCTCCCCCACTCATGTTCTGTCTCTCTCTGCCCCAAAAATAAATAAACTATAAAAAATTAAAAAAAAAAAAAAGAACCGACATCATGAATGTGGAAGGGTAACTGTCTGACTAACCTTCATCGCCTTGCTCCTCCATCTTCATGAACATATCCAGCTAACTCTTCAAGCATAAGGAGATCCATTATTTTTAAGAAGTCCTACTATAAAACCAATAGAGTAGTACGAAAAACAACAAAGCCGCTCTAGTGCGCTAGTTTCTAAATGAAGCACGCAGCTATGTTTTGACTGAACAAAGTTCAAGTATTTATGCCTTTATTCTTGCCAAGATTTATTCAAAACATGTTTTCGGTGCCATTGAGAATGAAATTGAATCTGGAAAAGACAATAATGGGTACTATAAATAATGAACAAATTAACACAAATTGCCAGGAAACACCTCAAATAATTCTCTCTGAATCACAAAAACGTGCACTTGGCATGTATATTTCAGCTTGCTTCATTAAAAAACATCTTTTTCTCAGATACGTCAGGCCAGCTTTAATCAAATGCTACTCATGTCTAACTTGTTATGTGATCCTGCTTTATGTACTTCTAAATATAGAGGAGACACAATTTTTCAAGGGTTAAATCAAAACATACATTACAACTACATAAATCCTCCTTATGCACAAAGACAGAAGGGGGGTGAGCTGCTGTGGGAAACATTTCTGTCCATTGTTTAATGAACACAATGAAAAGTATTAAATAAGCAGAAAAAGGCAACACTTGGAGTAAACACCATAACAGCAGGAGACACGACAGTTTGCAATTATTCTGGAGCAATAACCTTAGAGGAGGAAGGACTGGAGGCAGTATTTGTCTCTTTGCTCAGGCTTTCACACACAGTTGACTTCGGTCCCGTGGAACACCCAGTTCCTCATCTACTGGAGAAAGTCTCTGCCCAACAATGCCATGATCTTGAGGCAGCCCAAGAAACTTTTGCTGCTGCTGCTTATCTAGAAATTTGAACATCCCATTTGCGTCCCAGCAAATTTGCTCCAGAGGAAAAAGAGAAAACATTAAACATCAAGCTTGCCGTCCACACCTGCAAGGCCTATTTTTGATCAGTTATTATCACAAGTAATACAGATAGATGACTTCGTTTGGTTGTTGTTGATGATGATGATGATGATCGCAGAATTCTTGGTATGTATTTTACTATTTTCTTCTTGAATGGATTTCTTACTATTTTGTTTTAGAACAATTTAGTCTAAATGTATTTATGAAGCATCTCTTTGCTCCAGGCACCATAAAAAGACTTGGCCACTGATACATATTCTACTAACTACAGCGCAATGAGCTCAAAGCCCTCTCTGTTAATATGCAAATCATGCTTCAGGAGGAGCACAGGGAGGAACCAATAGTGTTAGGGTGGAGAGGGAAAACAAAAGGGGAGCCATCAAATACAGGATTTCAGGGCAAGAAGGAAAGGGCCATGAAAATGGTAGTACAGGGTGTGTTGATACACTAGCAAATGGAAAGAACCTTCATTAAAAAATAAGTTTTTGTCAGATTATGAAATGAAAATACTTGAATCTCAAGTTCAGAGATTTTAGACTTTTTTTTTTTTACCCATAGTCAAAGGTGGGGGAACTGGGAAGAGAGTGGGAGGAATGCACGAAACTAATATTCACCATTTTTAAAGTTAAGCTTTAATTTAAAAAAAAGTTTTTATTCAATTTTGAGAGAAAGAGAGCGAGCAAGTGTGAGTGAGGGAGAGGCAGAGAGAGGGAAGAGAGAATTCCAAGCAGACTGCACACTGTCAGCACAGAGCCTGATGTGAGACTCGGTCTCATAAATCACGTGATTACAACCTGAGCTGAAATCAAGAGTCGGGATGCTTAACTGACTGAGCCACCCAGGACCTCTAAACTTGAATTCTTTACAGAGCAGTTTAAGGTTCACAGCAAAATTGGTAGGAAGGTACAGAGATTTCCCATTTACCCTTTCCCCACCACATGCATAGCTTCATCCATTGTCAACATTCCACACGGAATGGTACAATGGTGACAACTGATGAACCCACATTAACATATTATCCCCCAAGGTCCATAGTTTGCACTACAGTTCACTTTGGTGATGTATATTCAATGGGTTTGGACAAATGTATTCATCATTTTATAAGAGAAGTCATGTTGGTTCATCCACATAGTCTTCATGACCTTGAGGATGACTGATTGCTAATGCTGAGAATCTGATACATTAAGCCACTCATCTGGAAAACCAGCTGAGCTGAAAGCTCAAATTTCCCAGGTGATAACCCCTGCACCCAAAATACTAGGAGAAGTTCTGGAACGTTTGTGTCATCTCCAGGACTGTTCTGTATTTATTTGAAGAATTAAAGCCATAGTGAAAGAAAGAAAGAAAGAAAGAAAGAAAGAAAGAAAGAAAGAAAGAAAGAAAGAAAGAAAGAAAGAAAGAAAGAAAGAAAAGAAAGAATCAAAGCCATGGTCTTCATCATTCAAGATTTCTGATATTAAATAAGTCTCTTGATTGGACCACACATGGACTGAAAAAGATTTACAACATGTTCATAGTAAACCTTCCACAAATTTAATTTTCGAAAGCTTCTCTAGCCCTAGACATTTTTATGATCCTCTTTGATTATGGCACAATAAAGGAAAGTCACCAAAGTATGAGAGTTTC
Organism: Hyaena hyaena; assembly: GCF_003009895.1. NCBI lineage: Eukaryota > Metazoa > Chordata > Mammalia > Carnivora > Hyaenidae > Hyaena > Hyaena hyaena. The sequence goes on from NW_024081340.1 coordinate 976,610, forward strand.
TCTAATATCTATTTACTTTTTGATGTAGTTTTAATTAAACCAAAAAGCAGGTCTGAGGTCTTTTAGAAGAGTTTGATTTTTGAAAATGCTGAGTAGAGATGAAATGACCCTCTAAAAGGCTCAAGGTACATAATCACATGCGTGATCACTTTTGGCAAAGAAATTATTCATGACTTTGCTTTGGTAACCAGGACACTGGAATCCAGAACTCCCAAGAACAAAGTCTGTCACATGCTTGGATCAAGCCAATCTCCAACCTGCCTGAATAAATGCTGAGTATTAGGAATCAAAAGGGGAAAATTAAATCATTTACTTTTTATAAAAGGTAATAAATACAAATGAGAGTTCGTTTGTTCAAAATTTTGTGTAAGATGGACATGTTTTGAAGTATATTGAGAAACACAGAGTCTTGGCTTCAAATCCTCCCCCTTCCCCATTTGTTAGTTTTTTTTTTTAATGTTTTATTTATTTCTGAGAGAGAGAGAGAGAGACAGCACGAGCAGGGGAGGGTCAGAGAGAGAGGGAGACACTGAATCCGAAACAGGCTCCAGGCTCTGAGCTAGCGGTCAGCACAGAGCCCGACGCAGGGCTCAAACCCACGAAACGTGAGATCATGACCTGAGCTGAAGTTGGGTGCTTAACCGACTGAGCCACCTAAGCACCCCACCCCATTTGTTAGTTCTTTAACTACAGACTTCTCAATTTGGGGATCCTGGGTGGCTCAGTCGCATAAGCATCCTAACTCTTGATTTTGGCTCGGGTCATGATCTCCAGTTCATGAGATGGAGTCACTTGTGGGGCTTTGTGCTGAGAGCATGGAGCTTGTTTGGGATTCTCCCTCTCTCTCTCTCTCTCTCTGTCCCCTCCCCACCCCTCAAAATAAATAAATAAAAGTTAAAAATGTTTAAATGTTTAATTTAACTAGATTTCCACTTCACTCTCTTAATTATCACTTGGCTACAGTGATAGTTTTGACAGTGGACCTAATCTAACTAACATGTCAGTAATTTTCCCCCAAAGTTTCATTTGAGGCCTCAACGTTTTAGGTTACTCTTACCCTGGCCTCACTGTACCTCCCCAGAGACAGATCATCAGAATCCTGTGCATATGACGGACTCACCAAATTTTTTAGAGTGGCATGCAGGTAGGGCGGTCATATACTTTATTGTCTGTACCAAGACACTTTTGTGAGTGGAAGGGAACATTACTAATAATTACACAGGAACAATGGGTATAATCCTGCTCCAGATGAATGGTCATATTATTTATAAGGCTCTGAGCGATCTGGGCTCTGACTAGGTGCTCAGCTTCCTCTTTATGTTATATTTTTAAAATATTGTTTGTATGGACACATTTCTTTCCTGATTTCATAATTTTGGAATTGAACAAAGTTCTTCTTTGGAAAGTCAAATTCTGACAGCTACTTCCAGGGGGTCACTTTTTCACTTTTTTTTCTTTTAACTAAAAGCCACCCACCCAGGTTCACAAGGAGAATATGTGGTTAAATTAATTCAGTATTTTGATCCAATATTTCTTAAAGAGTCAGAAAGATGCTGTTAAAGTAGCATTCCCTTAGTGCTCTCTATGACAGCACATATACTAAAATTGGAACGATACAGAGAAGATTAGCAAGGCTGCTGGGCAAGGATGACATGCAAGTTCGTGAAGCGTTCCATATTTTTGAAGAATTGGTGTGATCACCAACAGAGAGAGACACTCTTGTTCCTTTGATATAGTTCACATGAAAGATGCCAATGGCAACAACTTTGCCACTTGGTTCTCCAACATTTTTGGTATTGGCAAGGGTGACAAACCATGGATTTCTCTTCCGCCTGGAAAGGGCATCAGCCTCACCATTGCTGGAGAGAGATGAGAGACTGTGGCCAAACAGAGCAGTGGATATAATGGTCCCTAGATGAGATGATTGGAAGTCTCTATATTTAATTAAAGATCAATTTAACTGATGACACACAAATGTAGCATTCCCCTAGGCATGTTCTGGGGAATATTACTAGTAAGATTCTAAAAAATTCTTCACCAAAGAAGATTCGGTTTACATACCCTGAGGTAGTCTCCTCACTGCAGGCCTTCTCAGAACCACTAATTGTGAATCTCCAAGGGAAGGTTGAGGTCTGTTGTATTTCTCCAATTTAGAAGAGCCTGAAAAGGAGATTGTTGTTTCTTTTTTTTTTTTCTTTTCTTTTCTTTTCTTTTTTTTATTTTTTTACAAATAGTTTATTGTCAAATTAGTTTCTACATAACACTCAGTGCTCATCCCCAAAGAGCCCTCCTCCATGCCCATCCCCCCTCCCCCCCACATCCATCAGTCCTCAGTTTTTGTCAGCATTCAAGAGTCTCTCATGGTTTGCCTCTCTCCCTTTCCCCCACCATTTCCGCCCTTCTTCTCCCCCTTGTTCCTCCGTCAAGTTCCTCCTAATCCTCCTATACGTGCAAACATATGATATTTGTCCTTCTCTGCCTGACTTATTTCGCTCAGCAGAACACCCTCAAGGTCCATCCATGTTGCTACACATGGCCAGATTTCATTGTTTCTCATTGCCATGTAGTATTCCATGGTATAGATAAACCACATCTTCTTGATCCAATCATCTGTTGATGGACACTTAGGCTCTTTCCATGTTTTAGCTATTGTGGAGAGTGCTGCTATGAACATTGGGGTACATGTGCTCCTATGCCTCAGCATTTCTGTATCCCTTGGGTAAATTCCTAGCAGTGCTATTGCTGGGTCATAAGGGAGTTCTATTGTTAGTTTCCTGAGGAACCTCCACACTGTTTTCCAGAGGGGCTGTACCAGTTTACATTCCCACCAACAGTGTAGGAGGGTGCCCGTTTCTCCACATCCTCGCCAGCATCTAGAGTTCTCTGATTTGCTCATTTTAGCCACTCTGACTGGCGTGAGGTGGTATCTCAGTGTGGTTTTGATTTGTATTTCCCTGATGAGGAGGGATGCTGAGCATCGTTTCATGTGTCTGTTGGCCATCTGGATGTCCTCTTTGGAGAAGTGTTTGTTCATGTCTTCTGCCCATTTCTTCACTGGGTTGTTTGTTTTTCGGGCGTGAAGTTTGGTGAGTTCCTTATAGATTCTGGATATTAACCCTTCATCTGATATGTCATTTGCAACTATCTTTTCCCATTCCTTTGGTTGCCTATTAATTTTCTGGGTTGTTTCCTTGGCTGTGCAGAAGCTAGGAGATTGCTGTTTCTTCTGTTCCATGGAAGACTTTTTAGGAAATGCTGGTCAAGAAAAAAATTAGGGGCACCTGGGTGACTTAGTTGGGTAAGTGTCCAACTCTTGATTTCGCCTCAGGTCATGATCTCACAGTTCCTGAGATCCAGCCCCACGTTGGGCCCCACATCAGTCTCTGTGCTGACAGTGCAGAGCCTGCTTGGAATTTTCTCTCTCTGCCCCACCTCCTGCCTACACACATACTCTCTTTCTCTCTCAAAATAAATAAGCATTTTTTTAAGTTTATTTATTTATTTTGAGAGAGAGAGTAAGCAGGGGAGGGACAGAGAGAGAGAATGAGAGAGAGAGAGAGAGAGAGACAGAGAGAGATAAAGAAACTCTCAAGCAGGCTCTGCGCTCTCAGTGCAGAGCCTGATGCAGGGCTTGAACTCACAAACCATGAGATCATAACATGAGCTGAAGTCAGACACTTAACAGACCAAACCACCCAGGCATCCCAATAAACATTTAAAAAATAAAAAAGGAAAAAAAATTATACTTCATCTCCATTAAAGGGGCCAAGACTTTTATTTGTGAGTTACTTTGCTTGTTTCCTTAATTAGTGCTTCCATAATTTGCCACCCTGAAGTGGCGGTTTAGGCTGAGTTGAGGATAATTACTTCCTCTGTCAATTTACTTCTGTCCCTTGGTGTTGTAATGATTAGGTTTGAGCAGATATAGAAGTGTAAGACTTGGGGGGGTTATAAAAACCATTGATATAGTGTGTTTATGGGTAGAGGATTTCTCCAATTCCATAAGCTATCTCTGAAGGTCAAAAGAATTTATAGCACTCCACTCAAACGGTCTTTAATAACTCACTTCCTCTTTCCCTTTAACAACATATTATAAATGGACTGAAACCAACCTGAATATTTCCTTTCTTGGTAATCAGGAGACAGGCCATGCTCTCTCTTCATTTGATAAGACAGACAGGATATGAAAAATAAATCTTGGCAAAGTTATTGTGATAAATCCTCAAACAAAACTCAGATAAAGTACATGTAAACTTAGTAACTGCATATCCTTTTGAAAAAAAAAATGAATTTGAAAGGATCCAATAAAAATTTCAGGACCAGCCATTAGAGACAATTTTAAGAAATGGAAATTTAGAAGCATTGTCTCCCAGAGTATGATTTCTGAAAAAGACATAATTTAAACATGAAACTCTTTTGATAAGTGGGTAAGTTATTTCACTCTGCATTGGAGTTTTAAAATAATGTTCCACATGTTATCTGACGAAACAGCTAAATCTGAAGAAGATTCCAGGAGAAGATTTCTTATTGTCAGGTTTATATTTTTCCCCTTTGTTTCATGCCCCCCAAACTCACCAAATGTTTGCTATCACTAATCTTTGACTGTAATTTTTTTAGAATATACTTCTAAAAGAAAAAGTTAAACATCAACCACTAAATACTATGATCATCCAAATAATAAATCAAAAGTACTCAATTTTAGGCAAGTAAGATACCAAATGTTGCCACCTTATGTGGAGAAGCCTTATATTAAAAGTATATTCGGGGTGCCTGGGTGGCTCAGTCAGTTAAGCGTCTGACTTCAGCTCAGGTCATAATCTCATGGTCCGTGAGTTCGAGCCCCATGTCGGGCTCTGTGCTGACAGCTCACAGCCTGGAGCCTGTTTCAGATTCTGTGTCTCCCTCTCTCTCTCTGTATCTCCCCAACTCATTCTCTTGTCTCTCCTTCAAAAATAAATAAATATTAAATAAATAAATAAATAAAAGTATTTTCTTCATTTGGTTCTTAAAGAATGTATTTTGTAGCGGCTAAGACTTCAGATGTCAAGTCAGAAAGATCTAGATTCAAGTACTAGCTCTATCATAGGATACTGTGACACCGGGCGGATTTCTATGCATCTCTAACCCTCATCTGCAAAATAGAATGTTAATAGTGACTCACTTATAAGCATCTTGTAAGGACTTAATGAACAGAAATATGTAAAGTCTTTGGCCCAAGTGCTGGCTTATAGTAAATTCTCAATAAATGTCACTATTAAACAGAGATTTTCATACATACAAATGCTTTCCATTACACATAGTTTGAGTTTGCCCAGTATTTATTTACCCTGGGTTTCCAGTAATTCAGCATTTAGCAAGCCTACTATATATAGTAGACATATGTCTGTGCTATCCTACAGCTTTTGTATAAGTCACTATTTATCAAGAATCAAGCTTTTACTAGCTTTCCGTTTGTTTCTTGCTTTCTTTGCTTTCCTTTTTATCTTCTCCTTCCTGGGAGAGAGCCATTCTGAAAAGTCTACACATGCTGCTGTTGAAAGAAAATCGATAGAGAAAAGAAGTCTAAATGAAGTGAGTGTCAGACTATGCCCATCAGTGTTTCCAGGAATCAAAGGTCATTGCTTGCCCTTACCATCACCATACCCTACTGTCACTCCAGGAAAGGAAAACCATGTAAATTGTCACTACGACTCAACATTAACACCTACTTCCACAGGTCCTTGTATTAATTTGCTAGGGCTGCCATAGTGAAATACCACAGACCGGTAGCTGAAACAACAGAGATCTATCTTCTCACAGTTCTAGAGGCTGGAAGTCCATGATCAAGATGCCATCACGGTTGGTTTCTGGTGAGGGGTCTCTTCCCACCTTGTACATAGCTGCTTCCCCACTGTGTCTTCACATGACCTTTCTTCTGTGTGCACATGGAGAAAGAGCCCTCTTTGGTAGCTTTTCTTCTTCTTAAAAGGACACCAGCCCTTTGGGATTAGGATCCCAAGCTTATAATCTCATTTAACTATAATTACCTCTTTTAAAGACCCTATTTCCAAATGCATTCACATTGGGGGTTAGGGCTTCAACATTTGAATTGAGGGTGGGGAGAGAATTCAGTCCATAACAGTCCTCTTTCACTCATCACTGTGAAGGCACATAACTTGCTTTTATCCCCCTTTATTTAGACATTGTATTTGAAGATGAAGCAGAGGAGGAAAAATCTCTTAGGGGAGAAGACTGGGGTGGTAGATATCTGAAGTGGTTCAAACAAGATATTTACTTTTTGCACCTTTTCAAATGAAAGATCAAGACTGCTTTTGGAAATTCAAAACATAACACTTATTTCTCATCTGCTTTCTTTCTCACCAATGAACATGTATAGCACCTTCCTGTCTCTCTCATAACACTGATGACCTCCTACGTGGTAATACTTAGTTATCTATGTGTTTCATTTTTCTTATTAAAAATTTAAGTATTGGAGTGCCTGGGTGGCACAATTGGTTGAACATCCAACTTTGGCTCAGGTTATGATCTTGCATTTGTGAGTTGAGGCCCACATTGGGCTCTGTGCTGACAGCTCAGAGCCTGGAGCCTGCTTTGGCTACTGTCTCCCTCTGTCTGCCCCTGCTGTTTCTGTCTCTCAAAAAATAATAATAATAAAATAAAAACATTAAATTTTTTAAATTATCATCATTCTTGCCATACACATGAGCAAAGATATGGTTCAGAAATGTTTCTTTTGGTTCTACATTATAGAGAATTTATGTAAGTAAATATCCTCAAAAATGATGTTTTTCACAATGAAGGAGGAATTAAATTCCAATTGCCCAGCACTATTACTGACAGACTCATCACATAACAGATGTTAGTACAGTTTATCGTAATTCTGCATACTACTGGTTAACAGGTTCCTTAAGGGCAGGAATTAGCTAGCTTATTTTCCTTAATAAATTTAGACCCTGTTGCCCCATAATCTTGTCTTGAATTTAGCAGTTGTTCAAGAAATATTTATAGAGTGGAATAAAACAGAAATGAATGTATTAGAAATGCTGTCTAATATAGGATGAGCTCTGAATAACTTCTCACTTCATTGTAACAGATTACCTTTCTCTCAGCATAACCCTGGTGCCTAATACAGTAGCCATGAGCAATATATAGGTCTTCAGTCCTTGAAATATGGCACTCTAAACTGAGAGGGAGGTGCTGTAAGCACAAAACATTCACTGAATTTCAAAAATTTAGTGCAAATAAAGTAAAATATTTTATTAACACTTTAAAATATTGGTCATATGTTGAAAAGATAATATCTTTGACATACCGGATTAAGTGAAACACTACTAAGATTAATTTCTTGTGTTTCATTTGCCTTTTTTAATAGTACTAGTAGGAAAATCTTAAATCTTATAAGTGGCTGGCATTATTTTTTCAGTGTACAGTGGTGGTGTGACCTCTTCACTGATGTAGGTTAGGTTACTTTGCCTAGCATTATACTCTACAAAGCACAGTTATGTTGACTATGATCTCCTGAAAGTTTTACAACTTTATTTCTGTAGGAATCCTTGGCCTTTTAAAAGCTTATTTAGAGAAGAAGAAAAAAAAAAAAAAAGAGGTGGAAATGCCTGATGTGGCCCAAACAATGTATTTATTTTTGTAACACTTATTTAAAACAAGCTGTTGAATACTTTGGAAATTCACAGTGTGACATGGAATAGTCCAATTATTGTCATGTGGCTTCTTGACAATTTGTTCCTTAAACTGTACTCAGTTGTGGGCCAGATAAATGATAAATTGTTGTGGTTTAATGGCCTTTATACAGCATGAGTAAATTAAAAATGAGATACTTCATAGTAACCAGCTTTAAGAAAAAAGAACTTTGGGCTCCCGTGGCAGCAGTAGTTTTGAGGAATTAAAAAAAATAATGCCACAAATAAATCATTTGTATTTAGTCAGCTTTTAAACATTATTTTAGTAAACTGACGTCCACATCAATGGCATTTCAAGGTTTGTGCAAGCACTGGGTGAGAATAAAATTAGGACCTTGTATATTTGTTCATTGAGTTGGCAACCTTCAAAACTCTCTTTTATCTATTTATTAATTGTATTTCCATATATTAGTTATCTCTCTTTGAGATTCCTGATATTAAGAATCTGAAAACCACTGGCCTCAGTTAACCTCTCAGGCATTGGATAAGTCATCCACGTTAAAGAGTTCACAACACATTTTCACATTGTATGCAGAAGTCATTTACTTCCTCCATCGGTGCTGGCAGTCCACCCATCGTAATTAAACGCAATAATCCAGAAGCATTTTCAAGTGGTAGCGTATCTTGCTTCAACAGAGATATCATGAAATCTCTTTTTTTGTCATCTGAAACAGGTTGGGTGGGGTGGGAAGATGTTCTGTCATAATTAAAAACGTAAGTGAAGTCTGAGAAAAAAGCAAGGGTAGAGACTTAGCGAGACAAAACAGTGACCACAGGGGCCATTTCAAAGTAGAGCAATCATGAGTTTGTGAAGAGGAAAAGGAGGTGCACTTGTCTCTTTAAAAAAAAGAATGAGAAAGTGTCAGTTCTCAGAGATGAGTTCTTTAACCTCGGACAGCTGTGAGCAATTTGTCAACTGCCCTGAAGTGTGGCGGAGTCAACCTTGGGTCTCAGCCACGTGGCTGGGGCACTGGTTTCCGTGAGGCTGAGCACACAAGAGGACACTTCTGTTCAAGGACATCCTAGTTGTCATTGCCATCCACAGAATATCAAAACAGTAGAGCGGACACTCTTACACATCAGATGAACTAGATTAATAGGCATCTCAGGGCATGAAAAAATTAAACCAGCAAACACTACCAAATAAAAGTGTCCCCATGGCTGGGTGGAAAGCTCATAGCCATTTGCCAAGATGCTGAGTCCTGGCTCCACAATTTAACTTGCCACCTTAGGCAGCTCATTTAACGTCTATGAACTTCAGTTTCTTCTTCTGTAAAACTGAAGTAACACACTTAGGATGTAGAGAAATCATGCTACTTAAAGTTTCAGGACTGTATTGGGTCCTTAACATGTGTTAGTATCTCTCTATAAAATTAAACCATCGCAATAAATACAATGATGAAACAGAAAGAGGATTGTTTTGCATTTACCCCTATAATTGTGATTTGATATAAGAGTAACTTAATAACCTAGAAACTTTCCTGGCTCCTACCTTCCTCCTTGTGTTTCCTTTTATGCCCCTCAGACAAGAAACTAGGGCTGACAGAGCTAAACTTTGGTGTCTGTGTGGCCCCTGAGTTACAGTCTTCCTCACCACCCACTGACCTGGAGTGCTGGTGTCTTCCCCACTCTTACCCTCAGTGACAGGGGAGCCACTATCCCACTTTTCCTTCTCCTCTGAGGGCCCGATCATTCCAGTTACCCACAGAAGGATCATCCAAATGACCTGACAACCAAGTGCTGACAGCAGCCTGAGATCTCCTCTGTACCCCAACCTCCTGGTAGAAACCCCTGAGTAGAGTGTGGCCTCAGTCACGGACAAGCTCACCACACCCTTAGAATGCCAGGCTCCCCCTTAACTCTACATCTGATACCAGTTCTGTCCTGGGTCCATGCTACCTCCTGCTTCCTTCCTATCTCTCCACTGAATAAGCAATCTTAAAAACAAAGCTCCAGGGGCACCTGGGTGGCTCAGTGGGTTAAGTGTCCGACTATGGCTCAGGTCATGATCTCTCGGTCAGTGAATCGGAGCCCTGCATCGGGTTCTGTGCTGACAGCTCAGAGCCTGGAGCCTGCTTCAGATTCTGTGTTTCCCTCTCTCTCTCTGCTCCTTCCCTACTCACATACTATCTCTCAAAAATGAATAAATGTTAAAAAAAATAAAAAAAAAACAAAGCTCCAGAATAAATAATTAGAATACATATTTTACTTCAATTTTTTCTTATAATTCTAAGCTTAAAGTTGGCTGAATCTTGCAGAGGTGAGGTGAGAATTCAGACACTTTGACATAGAGCAAATGAGAGTGAAGCCAAGAGTGGGTTGTGTTTAGGATTTATAGGGGAGAAAACCAAAAAGACTTATTTTGAATCAATACGTGAAATGCAAACCTACTTCTCATCTTTATTCTTGCTCCTCAGTTCTGAACTGTGCTTAAACCTCCCTTTGGATCAACTTATGTTATTTACCTGGATTTGCTCCATGTGGTGAAGAAAGGGAATTTTCACCCTTTAAACATAATGAAAAAAGTCCCATTCTTTATAACTCTGAGTGATATGTCTAATAAATTTGCCAGCAGGGAGGAATGAGTCTGTGAGGGACTAACAAAGACACACATCTAATGGAATCTAGTGACATAGTACAAAGGCATAATTGTTGCTAATTTATGGGTTCAATGTCCTTTCTCTTTGCAGCCAGGAGAAACAGTCTCACCACATTCTGAGCTTGCCCATTCAAAGTGATTCTCCTGTATCTGCTTTGAAACTGACGAGAAAATGCTGTCAACTTTTGCTGTGTGGCGGATTGTGGAAACTAAATGTGCTGGTTAATCAAGCATCAGTAAGGATTTCCTATATGTAGATGGGACACAGTGAAGACAAATCCAGCCTGACATACCTTGTACTTCCTATTATCCCCACAGCCCTGGAAAGTTCCCCAAAGCTCTAGAACAGCTGTTCAATGTCTGCATCACTGTGCTATTGACAGGTGCCTGCATGTATCAGTTGACCAAGAAGACTCCTTGCTGGATGCCAAAAAAACAACAGCTATATTGTAGTTTTGTTCGTGCTTTTTTTGAAAAGGAGAATGTCATTATCTTCACAAGGCATAAGGTAACACTCCTCAAGCTACCCGAAGAGAACAAAGCCTGCTGCTGATTAAATACCAAAGTTTCTTTTAATTAATACTGACGGGAAGTATGGATAAGCTAATATGCATATATGCATATATGTTTTCTATGAAAACCAATTTAAAAGAGTTTTTGCTTTTTTTTTCCTATGAGCTAAATTCTTACCCCCTACTCCTATGCCGCCACACCCCCCACCCCCAGCCACTTTATGATTTCTTTCAGAAAAGATACATGAATAACTGTGGATAGAAGCTGGGGTCGTGCTGGTGGCAGTGGTCAAAGAAGATTAAAGCAAACTGTATTGACTTATTTCATTTTATTTATTTATTTTTTAGTTTTTTAAATGTTTTTATTTATTTTTGAGAGAGAGACAGGGCATGAGCGTGGGAGGGGGAGAGAGAGAGGGAGACACAGAATCTGAAGCAGGCTCTGAGCTGTCAGCACAGACCCCGATGTGGGACTTGAACTCATGAGCTGTAGAATCGTGACCTGAGCTGAAGTCAGACGCTTAATCAACTGAGCCACTGAAGTGTCCCTTGACTGGTTTCATTTTAAACTCTTGATCTGAAAACTCAAAAGGGTATTCAATAGGACTCTGCAATTTCTTCAGACCCCAATTCTAACATGTTCAATGCAATCATATCATGCTTCTTATTCTGTCTCACCTCAATATATGGCTTCCCCACCCACCTGGGTCCTCACGCTGGATCCCCAGGGGTAATCTTGATGTCTGTCTGCCTCTCATCCCCTTGCCACCATAGTCAATCACCTTTCTATCTCTAGGTTCCAAGTCACCTTAGTCTTGTGCCCAAATTACTACACAACCTTCCAACTATGTCCTGCTCCCATTCCTGTGCCTCTAAATCATTCTCACTACTCTGGGGACCCAGCGAGAGGGTTTCTTTAGATGCAAATTGTATCCTGTTACTCTTTAGCATAAAAGCCTTTCATAGAACTTAAAATCCAAAGCCTACCTGCTTTCTCTTTGCTTCAGAGAGCTCATTAAAAATTGAAATTATTTTATTTATTTTGATTTCCTTCTTATTTGTTTGCTTAGTCCCCCAACTAAAATATAAATCCAGGAGAGAAAGAAACATGCTTTAGTTGCCATTGAACACCCAGAACTTCTCCTGTTCACAGTAGGGAGGCTCAATAAACATTTCCTGATTGTGGAAATATTTTAGAATGCTATGTTTAGGCAGAAAGCACCTACTACGTTTGAGTTCAAGGGGCACCTGGGTGGCTCAATTGGTTTAACGTCCAACTTCAGCTCTGGTCATGATCTCACGGTTCGTGGGTTCGAGCCCCTAGTCGGGTTCTGTGCTGACCGCTCAGAGCTCGGAGCGTGCTCCGGATTCTGTGTCTCCCTCTCTCTGCCCCTCCTTTGCTCATGCTCTGTCTTTCTCTATCTCTCGAAAATGAATAGACATTAATTCTTTTTATTTTTACTGTATTTATTGGTCTGCTGTAATTATTGGTGACATGGCTAATGCTGTTAATGAGAAGATATACGAGTGTGTCTGGTCTCACCCAATCTGTAGCCTGTATGAGTGGGCACCTGGACACCCTGTACTGCACAAACTGAGCACTTTTATTTTCAAACAGGAATATATTATTAGAATTTTGATTATGTATTTATCTGCCATTATTTTGTATATGTGATAATAAAAAGTTGAAAAAAATCAATAGGGGCCAAATTAAACACAAATGTCCACATGGAGAGATGGCAAAATGTTAAGAAGCACTAATGTCCCCATGGACAAATGCATGCAGACATGCACGTAAAACTGAGGAAATATTATATATGAATTAAATTCATAATGGTGAGCAACAGATTCAACTTCAGACAAGATACTGGGATTTGGAAGAAAAAAGTGTGGTAGCAAAGAGTAACATGATTTACAAAACGGGATTCACCGCTGCCCAGAAATGCTAGAAGTTAAAAAGGAAATGGGCTGCATATTGGAGATTTCATGTGCAGTCATATACACAGAGAGCAATATAACAAATGATGTTATCTGTGACCAGAAAGGTGATGTCAGTCACTTCTTTGTAGGTAATGTGGATGAGTCCCTCACAAAACACTAAACTCTCTTGTGTCTGGGTTATACCCTCCTCCCCCAAATCATTCCAGCTCAGTTAGATTGCACTCACATTTGTAAGAGCCACATTGTAAAGTAGGATGACACCTCCACATCAGACGTAGTGGTGACGTCTTTGGAGAGTGGTGCACTGCTGGGTCAGCCTGGATTCATGGACAACGGTCACAGTTTCAAAATTCTCTGAGAACAATAGGCATTATTTCCATGTTATAGTCCACAGTGGATTCTGGTTCTTAATTTTTATTTGTTCACAAATTACTGCTCCTGACAAAGGCTATATTTAGCTGAACTATGTGATTTGATTTGCAAATCCTCCACCCCCACACACATATATTTAAGTAATTGTTTCGAAGTTCACAATCATTACTTTGTAAGGGAGGAAGGCAGAAGGTACAAGTAAAGTAGGTTTAGCTGTGTTTGTTTCTGCCACAAGTTAAAAAGCCCCATCATATGAATAGTTAAGCAGATTTCTGTAGGTGAAAATTATTCCTATCATCTGGCCTTTATGTCATACTTCCTTACAGTATAAATAGACAAAGGCCTCCAGAAAGCCACCCACACTGAGTAAAACTGCTTTGATAGGGTTCACTGCTTCCTTTGCGGTTGTTTCTGGGAAAATGATTCCAAATGATGGGCATAAACTAAGTACAACCCCACAGTAATTAGGAATGTGCCCTCTGTCGCGTTAATTGGAAGTTTAGGCTAGCAGAGAAGCAGGATTGACCGTGGAGTGAGGAGGTGAGGCCGTCTGGCTCTTGCCGTTTTCTTGCTACTTGACACTGCGCAATTTACTTTACTTGCCTGAGAAAAACTGTTTGTGAAATTGTAGGATCACACTTAATAATCTTTACTGTCCCATGTAGCTATTTTTAAAATGCAGTAATCAAAACACTGTTTTAATTTCATTTCTCTCTCTCTCTTTCTATATATATATATATGTATATATGTCTATATAATCTATTTGTTGCCTTCAATATTCCTAAAGTCCTCTTCATTTTCTATTATCTCAGTAACTGCTTTTCCTTACTATATTGTGTTAGTTTGCTAGGGCTGCCATACCAAATACCACATTCGGCGTGGCTTAAAACGGACCTTTATTTTCTCGTGGCTCTGGTGGATGGAAGTCCAAGATCAAAGTGTCTGCGGGGCTGTTTTCTTTTGAGGTGTCTCTCACGGGCTTACAGAGAGCTGCTGTCTCGCTCTCCTTCCGTGGTCAGCCCTCTGCGCACACGTGCTCCTGGTGTCTCTGTGTGTGCTCAAATTTCCTCTTTTTATAAGGATACCAGTCAGATTGGATTAGAACCCACTCAGCAGATTTATCTCTTACATATCTGCCCTGGTAGTGGAAACACAGAATTAAAGAATTATAGAGTTTCTGGGGTGCCTGCATGGCTCAGTCAGTTAAGCATCCAATTTCGGCTCAGGTTATGATCTGTAGGTGCTTGGGTTCGAGCCCCATGTCCAGCTCTGTGCTGACAGCCAGCTCAGAGCCTGGAGCCTGTTTCAGATTCTGTGTCTTCTCTCTCTGACCCTCCCCTGCTCATGTGTCTCAGAAATTACTAAAACTAAAAATTAAAAAATTTTTTTTTTAAAAAATTTACACTCAGGTCATGATCTCGCAGTTTGGTTTCGTGAGTTCGGGCTCTGCACTAGCAGCATGGAGCCTGCTTGGGATTCTCTCTCTCTCTCTCTCTCTCTCTTTCTCTCTTTTTCTTTGCCCCTCCCTCACTTGCACTGTCTTAGTCTCTCTCAAAACAAATAAATAAACTTAAAAAAAAAAAAAACCAGGCCTAAAATACGAAGAATTACAGAGCTGCTGAATGTATAGAGTCAGTGGAGAGTCTGGGTATGGAAGGCGGCCAATAAAAAAATTAGGAAGCTTTGTTAACCACCATCCTCTCTTCCCCCCTCACCCACCGACCCGCACTTAACTCTGTGCCTGGAATACAGTACGAGGCCAACAAAGTAGTAGTTGAGAGAAAGCAAAGAGTTAAGGACTTTCTAAAGTAATAGCCTCTTAACTGTCCTCCCTGCTTCCACCTTTGCCCTGCTGCAGTCTCTTCCTCTTCGGCACCCGAGTGATCCTTGGAAAGTATAACCCAGAGCACACGGTCATCAGAACTCTCCAGGGACTCCCGTCCTCACTATGAGCAAAAGCCAAGGTCTTTGTAATGGCTTATAAGGCCCTCTGAGATTGGCCTCTATCTCTTCAAACTCATCTCCTGCTTTCAGCTTTATTCACACCCCTCCATCCACACCCCCTTCTCTGCTATTTGTCCAACAGTCAAATGTGTTGCCATCCAAAGGCCTTTGCCTCTAAGCACCTTCCTGCCTGGAATGCTGTTACCTTAGCTTCTGCCACTGCTCACATCCTTCAAGGTGCAAGATTTAAAATGGAAACAATTCTCCCCACGACTCCCTATTCATCTCCTGAACAGACTTTTCTTTATCCTATGTATGAATTTCTAAGAGATAATGTACTTATGTATTGTGCTTACCACCTATTTTCTACCACCCGAATGGGAAATCGATGAGGCCAAGGATGTTTGCTTTTCCAGGACTGAGAATGTAAAAACTGTTCAGTAGACACTTACTGAAAAGTAAAATTAGTACAAGGAAATGTTCTGAAATCAGTAAAATTGGTGTTTTTGTAGACCAAGGAAATGTTAAAGGGTCCATTAATAAAGAAAAGATAAGAAAAAGAGTTTTCAGAATAAACCAGGGAGGAAGTTTTAAGACTGTAAACTATAAGTAGAGTCTTATGGACAAGAGAGATGAAAGGAAAGAGAAAAGGGACAGAAGAAAGGAGGAAAGAAGAAAGAAAGGAGATTTATGTTGATTTAAATTTTTTAGTGTTTATCTATTTTTGAGAGACAGAGAGACGCAGAGAGAGACAGAGCGCAATCAGTGTAGGGGCAAAGAGAGACAGGGAGACAGAATCTGAAGCAGGCACCAGGCTCTGAGCTTTCAGTACAGAGCCCAACTCGGGGCTCGAACTCACAAACCACAAGACATGACCAGATGTTTAACCGACAAAGCTACCCAGTCGCCCTGAGATTTATGTTGAGTTAATGAGGTGTTTGCAGGGTGCCTGGGTGGCTCGGTTGGGTAAGCATCCAACTATTGGTTGCAGCTTAAGTCATAATCTCTCAGTTTGGGAGTTCCAGCCCCACACTGGGCTCTGCACTGACACACAGAGCATGCTTGGGATTCTCTGTCTCTCTCTGCCCCTCCTTTGCTCACGCGGTCTCTGTGTCTCTCAAAATAAATAAATAAGCCTTTAAAAAATAAATAAGGTGTTTGTTAAGCTATCCTTCTTTAAAGTGTTTCCAAAAATTTTTTTCTTAATTTTTTTTTTTTTTTTTTTTTTGAGAGAGGCTGAGTGTGAGCAGGGGAGAGACAGAGAGAAGGGGAGACACAGAATCCAAAGCAGGCTCCAGGCTGAGCTGTGAGCAGCACAGAGCCTGACAGTACAGAGCTCTAACGCACAAATTGCAAGATGATGACCTGAGCCAAAGTCCGATGCTGAGCTAACAGAGGCACCAGGTGTCCCTTCTTTGTGTTCTCAGGGTTCCTTCTGTAGAACGCTACTGGTCAGGGGAGAGGCAGAATAAGGACTTCAGTCTGCACTATCCAAATCTACCACTCAATATTATACTTTTAATTTTTTGGGTCTCTCAATAAGATTTTGTTTTGGGGGAAAAATGCTTTCGGTTAAAAACGACAATAAAGAATGAACGTGTTTCATAAAGTGCATGACACAGGGCAACTTCTGAGAGACTTTTCCTAACACCTCCTGGGGGAAAGGTCAGAATCATGGGAAGGGGACTGTGGAGAATCCTCTCTCAGCAGCCAGGTTTCGAGTTCCGAAGAAGCCCACTCGGGAGAGCAGGGCGACAGCAAAGAACAGGAACATGCTTGTTTTGGGGAATCGCACAACTCAAAGATGATGAGCTGGAGCAGAGAGCACCAAAGAGGTAAAACTCTGCTCCAAAGACAGTTTAGCTCCTTGTTTACATGGAGGGTAAGTGCGTAAGGCACTGAATTTACAACTCCAGAGGACACTGAGATAAGAACACAAAGGAATTCTTAGAAATTACTCAGCAAACAAGGGCTGGAGCTCTGTGGAATGTGGTGGGAATATAAAAGCTACGTGGTTTTCAGTGTTAAGAACAATGGTGTGGTCCCGGACACCCCCCCACACTGAGCATGAATTGGGGTTGTTGAGTGTCATGGATGGGATTCTTTGTTCAACAGGAATTTGTGCCTGCACTGGCCTGGCCAGAGACACACTGAGGATTTTGTGACCTGTTATAAACACAAGCATATACAGGGATATACTATATTTGAAGGAGTATATACTACTCAGGCTCTTGACTGTGAGTAGCTCAGTTTTGTTTTTCTTTAATTATTATTAACTGTTTAAATTTACTTGGAGCCTTGGAATCTTATCTACCTACATGAAATGCTCCTGTGCTGTGAGCATTTCAGTTTATGTTGTTTCTAATCTGCTCCCCTTACTTCTGCCATGCTTAATTCGGTATATGTAATGATTCACATTGTTTGCACAAGGATGGTAAATAAGGCTGGTAGTTTGAGAGAAGACAATCAAGTTGTAAAGAAAGGACAATATTAATATTATTCAGTTGCCAAAAAGAAAACCAGGGGACCAAAATGGACTCACTTAGGCCAAGTCACCAAACGGGGGCTTAATACCTAACCTAATTACAGTTTCAACTTCCTCTAGGAATGCAGTCTTAACAGGTCAGCCAGGAGCCAGGAATTTTCTGAACAGCACCAATGAGGTACTCTGTTCTGTGAGGTCTCTCTATCCCTTAAAGGAAGATGAGATAATCTATCTAATAAGACCCATTGCTCTACCACCTAAAGGAATATGACCTTGCCTGGAAGAATCCTTTCTTTTCTCTTGCTGATAACTTTCTTGCCTCACCCTCTTTCCTAGAAAAAGCTTCCATTTTGTACAACTCCTCAGGGCTCCCCTCTCCTTGCTACATGGTATTCCTGAATCGATTACTGAGGCCCATTAGAACTTCCAACTTCCTCAGTTGAATTTCATTTTTTAACACAGTCTTAATTTTACATGTTGATATTATTTTACTTTTTTCTGTTGTACCTGGTATTGTTTACATGTGGCTCTTTTATTGCTACTTTATGCACTGATATTGCCCTGATTTGGTGATTTGAGTTAAGGAATTTAGGAATTTCAGTGTGACATAGAAACAGGGATATTTGTCACAAGGCTATGTTTCCTACAAAGTTCCATATTGATATCATATAAACCATAAGTGCCGCAAATGTTATATAATAAATAAAAATGGTCCAACTTGGGGCACCTGGGTGGCTCAGTCTGTTGAGCATCCAGACTCTTGGTTCCTGCTCAGGTCATGATCCCAGGATAGTGGGATCAAAGCCCACATCTGGCCTTGTGCTAGGCGTGGAGACTCCTTAAGATTCTCTCTTTCTCCCTTTCTGCCTTTCCCTCACCCCCTTGCACACGCTCGCAGTCTCTCCCTTTCTAAAAAAATTTTTTTAAAAAAGGTCCAAATTATATGCTACAGGAAGTAGAGCAGAATTGCAGCAAGCACTTTGGAAGCCTCCAGGAAGGGCTGTCAAGCCACTCAAAACCAGGCCACAAAAAAATAGCTGAACAAGTCGGGTTCCTCAACTTGGAGAAACTAGACCCACTGAATATAATAGCTGTCTCTAAATATTTGAAGGCTGTCTGGCAGAAAGATGATGGGGCTGCTTAGATGTGGTCTGAGAGGCAGACGGTGATGCAGCTTCCTGAAAACATGGAGCAGAATATCTGTGACACTCTTGTCTCTGCTTCTGGTTCGGAGGAAATACAGCACCCAGATGTGCAACCCAGCCATGGCCGTCACGTGCCTCCCAATAGACAGGACAAATAAAACAGAGAAGTATTGACAGAAAGCCTCTGCTTAGCTAATAAACTGTGATGAGTTTGTAATTTGCTCTTCTGAAAGCCCAGCCCAGGGTGAACGGTAAATCAGGAATGGGGGAAGTTTGTGGGGTAAAAGAGAGGCAAAGTAGATACCGAGTGGCGTCAGATTTGTGTAGAGATTAACGGTCACCAGGTATCAGATTTTTGCAACCCAAAGAGCTAGTGGCAGTCCCAGAGAAAAACCTAGGGAAGAGAATGTGCAGATTTTGTCCCTCTGGCCGGTGCATTCCAGGACATTTATTTTTGCAGCACCTGCAGCGATTTGGTCTACTGTGTACGTGCCCCATGCTTTTCTCTGGGGAAATTGCTACTATAAGAATTGGCTAGGGTTTGGGGGTGTTTGTTTGGTTTTGTCCTTAAAAGGAGTAGTATCCCAGCCCAGTGTCTGGTTATGGAAGCTCCCGTTGCTCATCTATAAAAAGAATCAAGTGGTTAAAAGAATCGAAGAGCTTGGGCTGAGCGTGTGGGGGCCTTAGCAAGTTGAGTATCCAATTCTTTAGCTCAGGTCATGATTTCAAGGTTTGTGAGATAGCACTGATAGTGTGGAGCCTGCTTGAGATTCTCTCTCTCTCTCTCTCTCTCTTTCTCTCTCTCTCCCTCTCCCATTCACACACTCTCTCTTTCTCTCTCTCTCAAATAAATAAATAAACTTTACGAAGAAATAAAATAAAGGGAGATAAAACCAATGATAAATTCAACAAGACTGGCTTTTGCAATGTGAAGATAAAACTGATTTGTAGAGTTAGAAAACAACAAAGAATTGAAGACGTGAAGAACGTGTCACTCCAAAATATAGCATGTGCGGGAGCACAGGACCACGCTGCAGGGTCTGACTGGTGTGAGAGACGTGCTACAGGATGTGTCCCAGAGGTGAAAGGTTGTCATGAGCCAGGGTGCCAGGATTTAAATCCCACTTCTACCACTGCTGGGCTTTGCGACTTGGGAAAACTCTTTGTGCCTTTGTTTCCTCTTCTGTAAAAAGGAGAGATCTATAATAGTACCTACTTCATAAAATGAGGATTCAATGAATTAATTCATGGAAAGAGCTCATCCCAGTGCCTGACTATAGTAAATGATTATTACTCGAGTATCAGTCTGTTGTTATCATCACCATGCTCAAGGGCAAAGACAGAATCAGATTCTTGCTTCCCTGTTAGAAAAATAAGCCTCTTAAATAACAACCTAATTAATTACTCAGTATCCATGATTCTTGACAAATAAAGTTATAGAAGCACATATGTCCAGGAGCACATCGATGATGCTGCATTGATGATGTTTCCTACTCTTTCCTCCTTTATGTCTCCAAGTAAAACAAGTTTACAACAGACTCACTACTTTGACAATGATTTGAACTTTAACAAACATTTATTATAATACAAAGCTTCCCAGTAAATCTGTAAGCCTAGATACATTGTGGGCACCCCACTTTCCACACCCCCAAAATTGAAGTCTAGCTTTCCTCTTTGTATTTGTCAATACTCTTAGCCATTTCCAGAATCATCTTTGGTTTAGCAATGCTACCTTACTGAATTTCCCTTAAACCCGTCTTTTTCTTTGAAGCTTACTACCGAACTTCCCTGACTCAGGGCTTCCTGCCTGCGCTACTAGACCGTATTCTTACTCATGGTCATAGCGATGGCCGTTCTAAAATGCAGATCTGATCCAGCTTACACTTTCTATTGCCTACAGTTTAAAACGTAAGACCCGGGCAAGGTATTTATGGTTCTTCAAGGTTTCAATTTACCTTTCCAGAACTGCCACTCCCTCCTATGTTTGTTCAGCCTTTTAGGCTGTTGGCTGATTCTTCCCCACCACCTCCTTGTCCCCAACACGCAAGAGGACAAGGACCCTTCTGGGCTTTTTGCTCATGCTAGTTGTATTCTATAAATGCCCTTCCTTCTTCCTTTACCCTGAAAACCTCCACCCAGTCTTTAAGGTCCAGCTCAAATGTCACTGCTGCTAAGATTTCTTAGCCTTAAGCTATCTTCCACAAAATCCCTTGGCCTGGCCTTATCTAGCATTTTAACATTTTCATAGCATAAAGGCATAGCTAACTTAAATACAACAATTTAAGCAAATACATGGCTTACTGCACAAATTAGATTTAGGTGCTTTTCAAAATATGAACTCTCTCTCTCTTTTTTAAAGTTATTGTTTGTTTATTTCTGAGAGAGAGGCAGAGCATGAGCAGGGGTGGGGCAGAGAAAGAGGGAGACATAGAATCCGAAGCAGGTTCCAGGCTGTTATGAATTTTAACCTCAATGACTAGCCCATTCCTTAGCTCATAATACGTGCTCACATAATAGGTTTACTGAGTGAATGAATAAAACAAATCTTTTACCTACAGTATATTTTTATTTCTCATCAGCATAAACAAATAAAGGCAGAGGTATTCCCTTGCCTTGTTTTCAGTTATCTATTTACTAATTTCTAGCAATCTGTTTATGCATGGGTAAATCCACACTAAAAAGATGAGTCTTTTGGAATGCCAGTGAGCTCACTGGAAAAGAGTGACAACTGCCATTTATTCACTCGGTTGTCTGTTATGTGCCAGGCTCTGGGGATTCAGAGAAAAGAAACACAATATCCTTACTCTCTAAGAGCTTGCATTGTATAAAGAAGAGAAAGAAATAAACAAGTAAACAGAAAAGCAAAGTCATGACCTGAGCCAAAGTCTATTGATAAGGTCAATGAGGACCATACAATGGAGTGATGTGTAACATTGTAACTAATTAGAGATGAGATTAAAACTGCGGTTACTTCCCTGATGAGGTAAGACTGTTGAAAAGGACCTAGCCATGTGCAGATATGGAGGTAGAGGGCATAAGAGGGCAAAGTCTAAAGTCAGGAAGCAGGAGAAGAAAGGAAACACACATGGCTGGCACATTATTAGCAAGGGGACTGTACAGCGGACCAAATACTATTCTATCTGGTTTCCATATTTCTAACTAATACCTGATTACATACTTGAAAAAAAGGCCTTTTTTTTTTTTTTTTTTTTTTTTGGAAGGTGGGGCGAAGCAAAGAGAGAAGGGGAGAGAGAATCTTAGGCAGGCTCCATACTCAGCACAAAGCCCGATACGGGGCTCGATCTCATGACCCTGAGATCATGACCTGAGCCAAAATTAAGAGTTGGACACCTAACTGACTGTGCCACCCAGGTGCTCCTGTTACCCACATTTTAATAGCAGGGGAAATAAGTGTCAGGGCAGTGAAATAACTTTCTCAAAGTCTCATATGTTAGACGTGGAAGATACAATTATTTTTTTTAATGTTTATTTTTTAGAAAAAGATAGAGTGTCAACAGGGAAGGGGCAGAGAGAGAGGGAGACAGAACCTGAAGCAGGCTCCAGGCTCTGAGCTGTCAGCACAGAGCCCAACACGGGGCTCAAACTCACAAAGCACGATGTCATGACCTCAGCTGAAGTTGGAGCCTGGAGCCTGTTTCAGTCTGTGACTCCCTCTCTCTCTGACCCTCCCCTGCTCATGCTGTCTCTCTCTCTCTCTCCTAGAAATAAATAATAAAACATTTTAAAAAAAAGTCAACCTTAAGTAAAACCTCTTTAGATTTCACTACCTTTTTACTGTCTTGTTACTAAACCACTGTGAACACGATAAGAAGCAACTATGTTAAAAATGATTAACATATTGTTGATGTCAGAATAAACAATGCCGCCTACCATCAAGGCTAAGTCTATTATATTAAGCTTTCCCTTATTTGCAAGTTAATATATTTTAAAAAAATGTTTATTCATTCAAACTGTGGTAGAAACCAGCGTTGTTACAAAGAAATTCTAATAGATAATACTAAAATACTTATTGATATAAATACCAATAAAATTAAAACTCATAGTTAGATGAGGATATAGACTATTTCAACTTTTCTAAAGTTTATTTTAATTTATTTAAGAAAAAAATTTTGAATGTTTATTTATTTTTGAGAGAGAGAGAGAGAGAGAGACTGAGTGTGAGCAGGGAAGGAGCAGAGAGAGAGACACAGAATCCGAAGCAGGATCCAGGCTCTGAGCTGTCAGCACACAGCCTTATGCAGGGCATTGAACCTACCAACCATGAGGCCATGACCTGAGCCAAAGCAGGCTGATTAACTGCTTAACTGACTGGACTCCCAGACGCCCCATTTTCTAAAGTTTAACGATAAAATAACAGACAATTTCAATGTTAAAAGGCAACATTTATCTGCTAAGTGTTGTTTCCTATTGATGTTAAAACATTCTTCCCATAGTTGAAGACTGAAATAGCAGATAAACAAATAAGAAAATGTTGCCATGAAGTAACTAGAGGCACTTCAAAAATAAGATTTAGTGTGTAGTGAATATAATGAACAGATATACCTGTGTTCTATTAAAAAATAAAATAATGTAGCAGAGGTAACCACCCAAAGGCTAATTAAAAAGTTAATGAAATAGCAGCACTCTCCACAATAGCTAAAACATGGAAAGAGCCTAAGTGTCCATCAACAGATGAATGGATCAAGAAGATGTGGTTTATCTATACCATGGAATACTACATGGCAATGAGAAACAATGAAATCTGGCCATGTGTAGCAACATGGATGGACCTTGAGGGTGTTATGCTGAGCGAAATAAGTCAGGCAGAGAAGGACAAATATCATATGTTTGCACGTATAGGAGGATTAGGAGGAACTTGACGGAGGAACAAGGGGGAGAAGAAGGGCGGAAATGGTGGGGGAAAGGGAGAGAGGCAAACCATGAGAGACTCTTGAATGCTGACAAAAACTGAGGACTGATGGATGTGGGGGGGAGGGGGGGATGGGCATGAAGGAGGGCACTTTGGGGATGAGCACTGAGTGTTATGTAGAAACTAATTTGACAATAAACTATTTGTAAAAAAAAAAAAAAAAAAAAAAAAAAAAGTTAATGAAAATCCCAGGCAACTTTCTTCCCTTGGGCCAGAATAAATTTGAGGTGATATGCAATTTAATTACAACCACATTGGAAGAAATTCCTTAAACCAAAGATATCAGCCTATTCAAAATTAGAGAAGTATCTCAATTAATGTATATAGAAAACTTGGCCAGTGCTTTAAAGAATCAGGCTGCAGAGTTTTAGAATGTATGCCAGGAAACACATCTTCCTCTCCACTTAACAAGTAAGATTCAAGTTTTGAGGAACTGGTCTTTGGAGAGGAGTTAACAGAGGAACACTTTACCTGTCTAGCAAGTACCAGAGGGTCAGGACAGAGATCATAAAGAGGCAGATAAGGATTTGGGACAGTATGTTCCCCAACCATCAGAGAAAGTTATCACCTGGAAATTCCTGAGTCCCAAACACACGGCAGAGATTTATTTTTTCTTTTCTATCCGTTTTTCCTGTCCCAGTGGGAATCCCCTGGTAATAATAAATATCTTAGTTTACATTCAAAAACATCATTAGAAAGAAGGACCAGACTTATCAGTTTGATTTTGGGAGCAAGGGGGTGGAAGTGATGTTTCCCTGACCTTGTGGGCTCCATCTCACTTAGAAGACATCCAGAGTGCGTTCCTAAAGGGCTCTCGTTATTAACAAGGAAGCAAACAATTTGAAGGGTTTTCAGTACTTGCCTTTGAAACCTGTGATTGATTAGACTTTAGGAGGCTACAAAAGAATATGACTCAATTAATTTGAGATCTTATTAAGGCACAGATGAAGGAGAACTGGGAGTTTTATTTTGAAACTAAACCCCGGGAGTCTTAATAAAATATGCAGTAATCATTATTTAATGTACTCTATGCCTCTTTGGTCCATCCCAGAAAAGCTGGAAGAGCTTTAAAGAGCATGTAATTTCCATTTTAACCCATGGGTCCTTGTCTCTTGGTCAGTTTGGAAATCGAACCTAAAACAACTACCAAAGAAAGTTTGAATTTACATCTAGGATAAAAACAGGTGTCATAGCTCCTGCTAAATCCAATCAAAGGTGGCTGCCTGGAGTTCTGCAGTTGAGCAGAATGGCAAAGTACTCTGGCTCAGTGCTGAAGAAGCTGGAATGGGTTATTTATGTTTGCAGTAGACTCCGAGAGGACATGTGACAGCGCTTCTGAGCATTTGCAGACTCTGATGAAGACATTCAAGCAACAATGGAGACAGATGATTATTTTAGGGAATTACGATGGAGGAAAAATAAAACTTCCATAGCAAGGGACGCCTAGGTGGCTCAACGGTTAAGCTTCTGACTTCAGCTCAGATCATGATCCTACGGTTCATGGATTCAAGTCCCCCACCAATCCGATCCACAACTGGATTCTGTGTCCCCCCCTCTCTCTCTGCCCCTCCCCTGCTCATGCTCTCTCTCTTTCAAAAATAAATACAAACATTAAAAAAACACAAAACATCCGTAGCAAGAAAGGAGAAAATATAAAATGTATATGTGTGTATAATGCTTCAAAAGTCAATCAATTCATTTGTTTATTCGATAAATATTTGCATATTTATTATTAATAAATTATAATATA
Source organism: Hyaena hyaena (assembly GCF_003009895.1). Taxonomy (NCBI): domain Eukaryota; kingdom Metazoa; phylum Chordata; class Mammalia; order Carnivora; family Hyaenidae; genus Hyaena; species Hyaena hyaena. The sequence continues at coordinate 1,001,985 of NW_024081340.1, forward strand.
TATTACATATAATATAAATATATTTGTATTTAAAATATTTATGTATCAAACATATATAGGTATAAAAGCAATGTTAATTATACATTACATATGACTAGTAAAATAATAAACATTTATTGAACAGACTATTCCAGGTGCTAGAGATAGAGGAAACAAAACAAATTTCCCACTCTCTCATATTCCATGTGAGGCAAAGACCTAACAAAAGCAATTGAATAAATAAATCTATGTCTGAGAATTATAAGGAGTGAGAGTAAAAATGCAGCAAGGAAAGTGAACAGAGATTACTGGGGTGCTATGTCATATGGAACGGTTGAGGGTGGCCTGTGACAGGATCCAGAAAGAAGTGAGGGCAGAGCTGTGCAGATGCGCTGGCTAGCTGGTCCTCCTTCAGGGAGGAGCAAGCACACAAGTACCTTGACTGGTACTGTCCTTGACATGTTTGAAGAACAACAAGGATTTCCGTGGAATTTAGGGAGAGGGGAGGGGATGAGGTGAGAGAGGTCCATGTTGTCAGCTTAAAGCCTGACATGGGGCCCAATCATGAGACTGGGGACCCTGAGATCATGATGTGAGCTGAAATCAAGAGTTGGATGCTCCACTGACTGAGCCACCCAGGTGCCCTCACACCACATCTCCTTTATCCATTCATCCATCATTGGACACTTAGGTTGTTTCTATATCTTGCCTATTGTAAATAATGCTGCAATGACCACGGGAACAACAGATAGCCTTCAAATTAATTTTCATTTTCTTTGGATAAATACCCAGAACTGGAATTGCTAGATCATATGATAGTTTTCTTTTTAATTTTTTGAGGAACCTCAATACTAGTTTTCCATTGTGGCTGTGCCAATTTACATTCCCACCAATAAAATGTATTTTGAAGGTAAAGTGATGGAATTTGCTGGTGGGTTAGAGGTGAGACATGAGAGAAAGAGAAGAGTGAAGACAGCCTCTGGTATTAATGGCCTGAGCCATTGGAGAAATAAATTTGTCATGTACTGAAATGGGCAGCATTGGGAGACCAGCAAGTTTTCAGGAAAAAAATCAATAATTCATGTTTGGGCATATTACATTCTTTTTAACTTTTTAAAAAAATTAACTTCACTGAAGTAAAATTCATAAATAAAATGCACCAAGTTAGAGGGTTCTTTTCAATGAGTTTTGACAAATGTATACATTTGTATAGCTACCAATGCAATCAGTAAATAGAATGATTTCCATCACCCCCCAGATTTCCCTTGTACCCTGTCCTAATCCATTCCTTGGCACCACAGGCCCTGAAGAATAGCTGCTCTGTTTTCTGTCCCTGTGGCTTAGATTTGCCTCCTTCAATTTTATTTACACCTGGGCATATAGTATGTAATCTTTCAGTTAACTTCTTTTACTCAAAGTAGTGTTTTCTTGGCTTCATACATGTTGTATGTATCAGTGGTTCATTTCTTTTTATAGCTGAGTGTTATTTGCCTTTTTATTATTGAGCTGTAAGAATTCTTACTACATTCTGGTTGTCAATCTTTCATCAAATATATGCATAGCAAGTAATTTCTCCTGATCTGTGGCTTGCCTGTTCTTTTGAAGAGCAGTGTATATTGAAGAGCAGAACTTTTAATTTTGTTAAAGTCTAATTCATCAAAATTCCTGTATGGTTCGTGTTTTGTATTTCCAAAAAGTTTTTGCTTACCTTGTTTGAAAAACTTTCTCCTGGGGCGCCTGGGTGGCTTAGTCGGCTAAGCGTCCGACTTTCGCTTAGGTCATGATCTTGCGGTTCATGGGTTCGAGCCCCGCGTCGGGCTCTGTGCTGACTGCCAGCTCAGAGCCTGGAGCCTGTTTCGGTCTGTGACTCTCTCTCTGACCCTCCCCTGCTCATGCTGTCTCTCTCTCTCTCTCCTAGAAATAAAAAAAAAAAAAAAAAACATTAAAAAAAAAAAAGAAAAGAAAAACTTTCTCCTGTGTTTTTTTGTAGAAGTTTTATAGTTTTAATTTTCAGGGTTAGCTCAGTGGTTTATCTCATTAATTCTTATATACAGTGTGTAGTTGATTTTTTTCCCAAATGGATATACTGTTTTCCTAGTACTAGTTGTTGAAAATAATTTACTTTCCCATTGAATTATGTTGGCGCCTTTTTGAAAATTCAATTGATTGTACTATTTTTGGACTCTCTGTTCTGTTGAATTGATTTATATGTGTATTCTTATGACAGCCCCATACTCTCTTGAGTATTATAGCCTTAGAGTAAGTCTTGCTTTGTCCCTCCAGGTAGTGATAGATAGTGGCTTATTGTTGTTACTAATAATGTCTGGATTTCCTCAGCATACCTTGGTTGGCTTTTCAACTCTTTTCATCACTTATACTACTATTAGAATGCATTAAATTCCCTTTGTTGTAAATACTTAAAGTGGCTTATGTGTTCCAACTTAAATTTGACTAGTATCAATTCTCCCAAAACTGGTAAGTAAGTACTATAATTATCTACACTTCACAGCTAAGGAAACTGAGGCACAGAGAAATAATTTCCTATGTTTAAAGGACTAGTAGTTGGTGGGGGCAAGTTTCAAAACCAGATAGTTCGGCTCCAGAGCTTGTGACCTTGACAGTCTGCTCAGCTGCTGGTGGACATCGTTCTATACGTGGTATTAAAACATTGAGACTGAGCGAAATCATGCAAAATGGGAATAGCAAGAGAATTGCTCAGAAAAGTGAGCCCAGAAGAACTCCAATGTTTACAGCTCAGAAAGATGAAGAAGAACTAAGAAAGGAAACAGAAAAGAAACAATGAGTGAAAGAGGAAAACCATGGAGTAAACTACAAACCAAGTGAAGAAAGTATCTCAAAAAGGAGGGAGTGACCAATTGTGTCAAATGCTGCTGGTAAGTCAAATGAGGTGAGCACTGAGAAATGATCATTGGATCTGGAAACATAGATCACTGATGGTCTTGGTGAGAACAATTGTGGTGGAATTGTAGGGGAGAATTGGCTCTACTGGAAGGGAAGTGGAGACAGTGAGTATACGCAACTCTGTTTACTGTAGGGGAAAAGGGTGGTAGCTGGGAGTGATGGTGGTAGGGAGAGATGAAGTCAGCCTTGGATGGTCAAGTGGATGATCTAATGAAGAAAATATTGATGACTCAAAAGTGGGGAGAGAATACCACAGAACACAAATGCTGGATGAGGCCCTTGAGGATGGGGACCAGACCCAGTGCCAAGAGGAAGGGTGGGCTGTAGGTAGGAGGAAAAATAACCCCTTCATATTAGCAGGTAAAACAGACAGAGGATGTGGGTACAAGATGGTTTGACAGGCTTTGTGGTGAGAATGCACAGAAGTCCTCTTTTGGTGGCTACTCTTTTCTCAGTGAAGTAAGGCAAGAGAGTTGTAGGAACCTGACAAAAATGGAAGAGGTATGTCAGCTTAGAAAGTGAGAATTAAATAGATCAGCAAGAGAGAGTAGAATTGCCAGGCAGTAGCACCAAGGACCCGTTTGAGGGTAATGATCATAAATTTAAAAAGAGATTCAATCAGTTGGTATTGAATAAAGACCTCTTATTTTTAAAATGCCCACATTCAGGGCACCTAGGTGACTCAGTTGGTTAAGCATACAACTCCTGATTTTGGCTCAGGTCATGATCTCAAGGTTGGTGAGATGGAACCCCACGTCGGGCCCCGTACTGACTATGCAGAACCTGCTTGGGATTCTCTCTCTCCCTCTCTCTCTGCCCCACCCCCCACTGTCTCTTGTGTCTTCTCTCTCAAATAAATAAACTAAAAAAAAATTAAAATGCCCACTTTCATTCCAGTAACATTGTCGGGAAAAGATAGTAAGCTAGATCTTTGCATTTAAAAATAATTGTCAAAAGAATCTCCATAAAATTGGCTGATTATAGTATTGTATTAAGGATAATTCCCTGATTCTGATCTTATTAGAGTGATTGTGAAAGAGAATTGCTTGTTTTTAGAAAATCCAGAGTGAGGCATTTGGGGAGAAAGGGACATCATGTCTGCATCTTACTCTCAAGTGGTTCAGAAAAAGAATAATGTGTAAGTATAAAATTAAGTATACACATATATGCACACATATGTGTGTATATACGTGATATATGTTATGTATCTGTGTGTATATACATAGAGAGAGACAGAAAGATAGTGAGAGCAAGAGTAAGGCAGAGAGAGACAGAATACAGCAAATAGAGCAAATATTAATATTTGGAGGAATCTGGGTAAAAACATCTAATATTTCTTTATAATGTTCTCTTTTTTAAATGTTTACTTTTGAGAGAGAGAGAGTGCATGAACAGAGGAAAGGCAGAGAGAGAAGGAGGCAGAGAATCTCAAGCAGGCTCTGTGCTGTCAGCACAGAGCCCAATGCGGGGCTTGATCTCATGGCTGTGCAATAATGACCTGAGCTGAAATGAAGAGTTGGACACTCACTGGCTGACTCACTCAGATGCCCTCTCTTTATATTATTCTTGCAACTTCCCTATAAGTTCAAAAATATCTCAGAAAAAAAAAGGAGACTGGTCAACAATATTTCACACCTATATTTGAAATTGCTAAAATTTTTAAATTTCATCTTGATTCCTCCATATAGTGCTATAATGTTATGATTTAGAAATTTTAAGTAACTATTTAAAATTTATACTTGAGAGAAAAGTCAAGGTGAGGCTGATGCTAGTTTATTCTGAATCTGTCTCAAAGCAATAAGGAAACCTGTCATTGAGATGTAAATTTCTGTTATGAAGAAAGAACATGGCCCTACTAGGTGTGATGTAGACCCTCTCTATTTGCATTTTCTCTAGGACTGTGCAACATAACAAAGTGCATCAGACCACAAAATTCCATGAACCATTGCTGAAGCCTCTAACTCCCTTTCCACATTGAGAAAAGGCTGTGGATTTGATCTTCATCTCCATCCTGAATGCCTTACTTCACTCTCTCTCTCTCTGATTGTCATTGGCCCCTGTCCACACCATCACTCCCCTGCAGACCTGCTCTTACTATTGTTTCTCCCTCCAATCTTCTTTCTACAGAGCAACCAAGGTTATCTATTTAAAGTCAGCCATGTCTAAATACAGCACTGTATGTTAACCACACTGGAACTGAAAAGAAAAAAAAATGTTCATGTCATAAAAAAAAAGTAAAATAAAGTCAGTCACATCTCAGGGTCTAAAATATTCCAAATCACCTAGAATTTTCTGGGCCTTGCATAGGCCCATATCTCTCCTCTCCATCATTCTGCATGTTCCAACCACACTCAACTTTCTACAGCTCCTGAAATAAGCCATATCTGTTCCAGATCAGTAGTCTTGGAATGTCCTTCTCCTTGATCTCCCTCATCTCAATTTTTTTTTTCTAGCAAAGATCTGTGAAGTATCTCTTATGTGCTGTAGGCTTTAAGGTTACAATAAGAAAGCAGCGGATATGGCCCTTTCACAGGGCTCACATTCTAATCAGTGACGTAGTAAGGATTTGCAGAGCCTTAAATGAACATAATTTGGCAGGCCCTCTCTGAGACAAAACAAACTACAAATTATGGATATCAAATTAGATATAGTAGTGACTATTAGGAATAAGGGAAAAAATTTCAACCAGTTTCTGGGGATTAGAGGTTCAGGCTCCTTTCTTCTGAGATCTATAAGCAAATTACTAGACATGCCAATATGCTAAGGCATCCCAATGGCAGACTGCCTTCCCCTCTTTACCCTGAATACTCCACAGCTTCCAGAAGTTCCCAGCACTCACAAGGGCCCCAGGCAAGACAAGGGCTCTGAAGTTTAACTTCATTGGCTTCATGAGAAATTGGCCTCCAATCTGTGAACCAGAGAGATAACATACAGTTATACCAAAAAATATTTTCAGAGAGTGACAAAACTATAAAAATGTAAAAGTAGGCAATGTGATACAAAATGCATGGGCAGCTGGTATTAAATATGGTGGCAGCAAAGACCTTAAACTTGACTCCAGAATATAGATACGAAAGCCACACACCTAGAAAGGTCACAACTTCTTTGTTTTTTTGATGATTTCTATTGCAGCAAATTTTCAGAAGGGATTTCATGGAAGGGTAGCAGAAGGCTATGTTGCACTTACTATTATACAAAACCATTTTATATGTTTAAAAAGATCCATAAATTTAGTTTTAACAGAAAAGAAGGATTTTGCCATGAGATAAATAAAACTAATAAGAAAAAGTAAGACAAGCAACCATTACTTTCATCTTTGAAATGATGGTTCAGATCATCCTGCAGGGTATTTAAGGCCTATCAACTACACAAAGCCCTTTTGGAAATTGTCTTCAAACTCCAGAGTCTCTATTTAAATAGAAGTGCACAGTGTGGTATCTTAGAGAAATGGAGGAAAAGAAGGAAGAGGGAGTTCAATTTTAATAGAAGACAAAGAGCTAGAGATGAAGAGATAGGAAAAGAAAATGGAAAAGCTTAAATCCTCACGTACACGTCTTAAACGCCCAAGACTGAAAGGCTGTGTATCAAGTTACTAAAAGTTGTGGTCATGTAGAGTCAGAGAGGAAAGAAGATTGTCAGTAGCTTCATGCTGTCTCAATCATAGATAAACACTCTAAATGTTTCTAAATTTTTATTGAACCACTTCTTTTCATCTTTTTGAAATTGAATTTTGTCATTTTACAAGAACTCTACTTAGCTCTCAAAAATGATTCCAACAAAAGAGTATTTCAATTCAGGAGTTTAGAGAAATTAGTCAAATGGAATTGGCTGTCTTAATGACCATGCTGGCTTTCATCTTCGCTGAGATAATGTGCACAGACACTCAGGTAACTGAGAGCTTTTCCCAGAGGCTCTTTCAAATCCTCCTGTCAGGTAAGTTCAGAAGAAAGGATACAGACTAGCTACTGAGAACCTCTGTAATGGAATTCCTTCCAACAGCCTGGTCATCTTTTGTGAGAATATGAGAGGTAGGGGTCTGCCTTGTTCCTTTTATTTTGAGATACTGACCTATGGTTAGAAAAAAATAAAAAGGAAAAACCTGTAAACAAAGATATACATGATAAAAAAAAAATGTCTTCCTTCCCATTTCATGAACAGTCCTTCTTTCCAAAGTTAATTAATGGGAATAGTTTCTTTTTTTTTTTTTTAATTTTTTTAAACATTTTTTTATTTATTTCTAGGAGAGAGAGAGAGAGAAAGAGAGAGAGAGATAGAGAACGTGAGTAGGGGAGGGTCGGAGAGAGAGGGAGATACAGACTCTGAAATAGGCTCCAGGCTCTGAGCTGGCAGTCAGCACAGAGCCCGACGCGGGGCTCGAACCCACGAACCGCGAGATCATGACCTAAGCAAAAGTCGGACGCTTAACCGACTAAGCCACCCAGGCGCCCCTAATGGGAGTAGTTTCTTATGGATCCTTCAGGGAGAAGGGGAAAGACACACACACACACACACACACACACACACACACACACACACACACACATTTATACACACATGATTAACGTTTTACACAAATTGCATTATATACCAAAGAAAGTTAGACTCTTCTCATTTTTCAAGTTGAATAACTGTCACTGAATTGTCTTTCAAAGAAATTGTATATTTTGTTTTCCTACCAGTGGTATATGAATGTATATTTTTCTTCATACCTTCCCCAACATTGAATATCAAGCCTCCTTAACCTTATTAATCTAAGAGGTGAAAAAGATCACCATTTTTTGCTTTTGTTGACTTGAATTATGAGTGAAAGTGATCATCTTTCCAAGGTTTTAGCCATTTATATTTCTTTTTCCATTAGGCATTTATCACCTTTGCCTGTTTTTCTACGTTCATTGTCTTTTATGTGGCCATTCATATAAACCATCTGTAAATTTAGAAAAATCACCATTTGTAAGCTTTGTCTGCTACAAATACTTTTCCAAGATAGCCTTTCTTTTCATTTCCTTCTTGCAAGTATACTTTTTTTAACCTTTACTTTCATGGCTTTGGTGTTTGGTGTCCTGCTTAGAAAGCTTCCCCATAACAAGATTACATATAAGTTTACCCAACTTTTCTTTTAGTAATTTTATTATTTTATTTTTAAATTTTTCTTGTACCTAGAAACTACTTTGAGATTCATTTTAAGTAAAAGATAAACTTTATTTTTTTCCAAACTGTTAGCAAATTTTTCCAATGCTATCTATGAATCTTTATTTCACCACTAATTTGCCTTCATAATGCTAATTTCCCATAAGTAGGTATACCAATCACCAGATCCTTTATTATGTTTCCTAGGTGTATTTCTTTGGTATACTAAACTCTCTTAGGTATTTTAACTTGGTGACACATTTTATTATCTAGTAGAATAGTTTTCTTTTATTACTTTTCTTTTCCAGAATTGTCCTTCCAATCCTCATATGTTTACTTCCACAAATTTACTATGGTAACATTTTGTCTAATCTCCCTCCAAGTTTTTGATGTTTTAATGAGACCGAATGACTTAAATTAGTAAATTAAGTTAGCATTGGAGTGCCTTGGTGGCTCAGTTGGTTAAGCATCCAACTTCTGCTCAGGTCATGATCTCAAGGCTTGTGGGTTCCAGCCGCACATCGGGCTCTGTGCTGACAGTCAGCTCAGAGCCTGGAGCCTGCTTCAGATTCTATGTCTCCCTCTCTCTCTGCCCCTGCCCTACTTGCAATGTCCCTCTCTTTCTCTCTCTCAAAAATAAATAAATGTTGAAAAAATAAAAAAAATAAAGTTAGCATTAATTGATCATTTTTCTTACCTACCCATAAATGAAGCATCATTTCCTTTAGCAATTTCAACAGTTTCAATAATGTAGTTATAAAAGTCTTATAAATTAAGTATGTAACTTTTTAGAACAGTTATGAATGGGATCTTTTCTACTTTTTCATCAATATGCTATTGTTTATTGGTAGGAAGGTTCTAACTTTTGTATATTAATTTTGAAACCAGCCATCTTGCTAAAATTAATTTTAATTTTAATTAATTTAATTTAAATTTATTTTAAAATTTATTGTAATTGTAAAAGGGTTGTTTTGTGTGTGGATTTTTTAAATTTCCCAGGTAAACAATCATCTTTCTTTGTTTTCCCTTTCCTTATTTCTTTCCAGCATTTATCCTTCTAATTTCTTTCTTTTCTTAAAATTTGTATTCACTATAACTTCTTGAACAATATTAATAAAATTAATAATACTAGGAATCCTTGCCTTTATCCTGGTTTTAATTTGAATGTTTATAGTGTTTCTCTGTTAAATATTTTGATTATGTTGGGTGTTTGTCAATATCTTCATTTAAATATAATAATAACAGTTTTCCTCTTTTAGACCAATATTTTGAATAATTAAATTACTTCATTTTCTAATGTGTAAACATCTTTGCATTCTTGGGATGAACCTCACCAACCCAAGAAATAGTGTTCCTTAACTAAATACTTGAGGCTATTTAAAATTTTAAAAGATATTTGTACCAATATTATGAGTGAGACAAGTTCATAATTTTAGAGTGGGGTAAGAGGAGCATTTTAATATCATTTTTCTCCTAAACTATTCATGGAAGTTTTCCTTCTTTCACTATTCACTGAAATATTTTTATTTTTATTTTTAAATTTTTATTTAAGTAAGCTCTATGCCCAATGTGGGGCTTGAACTCACAACCCTGAGATCAAGAGTCTCATGCTGTACCACTTTCACGCGCCTGGCCCTGAAATACTTTTAAATCAGGTTGTAATTATGTATGAGACTATTTGAACTGATTTTTCAGACTGCACCACTGCTATATTTTGCATATGTTTAGTATGATATTTTGCTTACCGAAAGGTCTCTTTAGGAAAAGTGTAAATTTTCAGGAAGTGTGGTTTGAGGTTTTTAAAATTTAATCAACATTTTAATATGTCTAGGCTCTATGCTAATCTCTTTTTCATTCCTGATCATGACAATTTATCTTCTTTTTCTTTTTTCTTGATCACTTTACCTAAGAGTGTGTTGATTTTGTTGGTCTTTTCAATGAACCAACTTTTAATTTTGTTAATTTTATTTACTGTTTGTTTTCTATTTTGTTGATTTCCAATCTTTATTATTTATTATTTCCTTTATTCTACTGACTTTGGATCCATTTTGCTCTTTTCTTTAGCTTCTTAATGAGGAATGCTAGGCACTGATTTCAGATTTTTTTTTTTTTAATTTTAGGGAGAGAGAGCATGCTAGGGAAGGAGAGGAGCAGAGGAAGAGGGAGAGAAAGAATATTAAGCAGGCTCCATGTTCAGCATGAAGCTTGATGCACGGCTCATTCCCACAACCCTGAGATCATGATGTGAGTCAAAGTCAAAAGTCAGACACTCAACTGATTGAGCCACTCAGGTATTCCAAGATTTCTTCTTTTCTAATACCAGCGTTTAGTGTTTTCAGTTTCCCTCTTAGCACAGCTTTATCTCATAAATTTGGATATGTTGTCTTATAAGTATAATTCAGTCCAAAGTATTTTCTTATTTTCCTTATTTTCCAGGGTATTCTTTGAGTTTATACCATTTGGGGTTTGCTGATCTTGAATCTATAAATTTATGACTTTCAAAAAATTTGAGAAGTTTCAGCCATTTTTTCCTCAGTCATTTTTTGTGCTGCTATATCTCTTATAGTGACTCTCTGGGATACTCATGTGCTAGACTTTTTGGTATTGTCACATTAGTCCCTGAGACCTTTTTTTTTTTTTTTCTTCTTCCCCAAACTTTTTCTCCTCTATTCTTCAGGTTAGATAATTTCTATTGACTTATCTTCACACTGACTGACTTGTTCCTCTGTCAACTCAATTCAATTTGTGGGTCTATCTACCAGTAAGTTTTCTTTTTAATTTATTTATCACATTTCTCATTTTAAAATTTCCTTTTGTAGACTCTAGTTATCCGATGAGGCTTTCTCTCATTCCATTCATTTTAGGAGGGTTTCCTCTACACTCTGTTGCATAGTTTTAATATATAATAGCCACATTAAGGTCTCTGAGAGTTCCACTATCCAGATGCATTTCTGAGATGACAGCTGTTTATTCTTTTTTTCTTGAGAGATAGAATAGTTTTCTATTGTATCCTGGAAAGTTATGTTGTGTAGATGATAGGCCCTGTTGTAATCCTCTGAAGAAACTAATATGAGTTACACAGTAAGATTGATGGGACATCTGGGAGGCTCAGTTGGTTAAGCATCCGACTTCAGCTCAGATCATGATCTCAAGGTCAGTCGGAGCTCTGTGTCAGGCTCTGTGCTGACAGTGCAGAGCCTGGAGCCTGCTTTGGATTCTGTGTATCCTTCTCTCTCTGTCCCTCCCCTGCTCATGCTCTGTCTCTTTGTCTCTCTCTCTCTCTCAAAAATAAATATTTAAAAAAAATTAAAAAGAAACTGTAAAATTGGTCTTATTTCTATGAGTGGGAATTCAAATCTCAGTTCAGTTTTCTGAGATTTTGTAAATTTTTAGCCCATACATTCATTGACTAGTAGGAAAATTTTTGGAGTAGTCCAGTTTTCAGGTCAGATCTTTTTAAGCCTCTGTTTGTTTGGGTCTTTCCTGTATAGATATTATTTCTGGGGGGGGTGGGGCATTATTCCAGGATGAAGCTGAGACTTGTGCATATGGCTTGAAGCTCCGCTCCATGTTTGAAGATGTTGCCATGTGCTGGTTGACCTGTGCACTGAGATCGGGAGCTGGGCCTGATCCAGGATCTAAGTTTAGGAGACCTATGTAGGATCATGCACGGAATCAGAAATCCCCTTCTCTCCCTCTCTCCTTTTCAGGACTTCCTTTAAAGCATACTCTTCAGCTTGTGACAACCCCTTCCCCTGATTTCTGTGGGGCTTACCCTTAGAGCAAGGCCACAGAGGAAACATAAATTCATAAACAAGTGAGAAACTCATGCCATGTGGAACATTCCCCTCAGTGTTTTCTCCTCTACCACCTGGCTGGTTTTGTTTCTTTCAGGGTCCTTGAGCAATTCAGGACATTTCTGTTTATTTGTTGTTAAAAATTTTTTTTCACTGTGATCAGTGGGAGAAATGGTCTATAGTAAGATCATTTCTTGAGATTTTTGCATTTGTTTAAAGATACCTTTGCCTTAGGGGAGGCCAGTAGAACAGATGACTCTTGATCTCAGGGTCCTGGTTCAAATCCCATGTTGGGTGTAAAAGCTTACTTAACAACAACCACAAAAAGATAGCTTTGCCTTTGTGCTTACATAACAAGGCTTGCATAAAATTTTTTATTAACTCTTTTATCACAGCTTAGCAGAGATCACCTCACTGTAAAATCTGAGGAAGTCTGGAACTTCCTGAATAGAGCCTTTCTATCACTATATTTTTGCAGATTTCTTTGTCCTTGGAGTTCAGTAAATTCTTCAGAACATCTCTTGCTAATGAACACCCTGTATCAGTTTCTGCTTGAACATATGGGCCTTTTAATCCATAGTTTCAGTTTTTCCTTTTCCTTATAAAAATACTCATTTTCCTATATGAGAATACTTTTTTCTACTCTAGTGTTTAGTATGTCTTATTTGAAGATATTAAAGATCTTTATGTGAGATTGACTTTTGTTCTGCACATTTATTACCTGCCCTCTAGCTGCTTTCATCTTTGTTGCTTTTATATCAAATCACTGTGATTATCCTAAACCTTTCCTCCACTTCTGAAACTCTGTCTTTGACATGTCTATTCTAATCCTTACTAATTCTAATTTATTCTTTACTTCTGTATTAAGCACCCTCTTTGTTTCCTTAGCCCTGAAATCTCCCATTTCATCTTTCTGCTACTTCACTATTTTACTTTGTAACTCCTTTTTTTAACCCAAATAATGTTCTTCCTAATTCTTTTGCAGTCAGATCTCTCATGGTGTGCAGAGTGGGTTGCATTGTGTACTCCCAAAATTCATGTCCATCCGGAACCTCAGAATATGACCATATTTGGAAATAGGGTGTTTGAAGATATAATTAAGGTGAGAATTGAGATGAGGTAATGCTGGATTAGAGGGTGCCCTGAATCCCATGAGACTGCCTTTATTCAAGATAGAAAAAAAACAAAGAGACACAGGGGAAGAGACCATGTAAAGACGGATGCAGAAGTTGGAGTAGTAGTTCTATGAGCTAAGGAATGCCCAGGGTTGCTGGCAACCAACCACCAGCAGCCAGGTGAGAAATATGGGAAGGCTTCTCCCTCAAACCAACCCTTCTGACATTCGATTTTGAACTCCTGGCCTCATGAACTGTGAAAGAATAAATGTTTTTTAAAGATACCTGTTTATAGTCATTTGTTATGGCAGTGCTAGTCAGCTACTAAAAATACCAGTTTTGGTACTGGAAAGTAATAGGCTGCAGTACCAAATATCTAAAAATGTGGAAGTGGCTTTGGAATTGGGAAATGAGTAGATGCTGGAAGAATTTTCATAGAAAAATTCTAGATGCCTTGAAGAGTGGGTTGGGAGAAATATGAATGGTAAAGGCAAATCAGCTGAGGGCTCAGATGGAAGTGAGGAGCGTGGTAGACAGGACGCCCAGCATTTTAGGAAACACGTCTATCATTATGAGCGGAATATTGGTAGAAATATGAACTTCCAAGGTGCTTCTGGTGAGGTCTCAGGAGGAAACGAGGGATACCTCATTGTCAAATGGAACAAAGATGATTCTTGTCATAAAGTGCCAGAAGCTTTGGCTGAGTTGTGTTCTATACCTTGGTGAAAGGCAGAAATTATAAATGATGAACTTGGATATTTAGCTAAGGATATTTCCAAGCAAAGTGGGATAGGTTCAACCTGGTTTCTCCTTGCTGAAGCTGATAGTAAAATGTGAAAAGAAAGAGATGAATTTAGAAAGCAGCTATTCTGCAAAAAGGCACCAAAATTTGATGATTTGGAAAAAATTATCAGCCTAATGTAGATAGCATGCTCTAGAGGTAGGATCAAGGATTCTGACAACCTTTTGCTTAATAGATTAAGTACGTAACTCATCAACCAGCCAACCATCCCAACCAAAGCTGGGAAAGATCTGCAGAGGACTTTCTTATAAGATGGCCTAGACTGCTGTGAATTACTTGGGAGACTAAAAAGCCTTCTGAGAATGTTATACGAGCAGAAACACTACCAGCCTGGACTAAAAAGAGAGAGAGATGGGACAAAATGAAGACTGTCACACTTCTGAGATTCTACAAGGGAAAAAAAACCTGATAAACTTCTTGGCTGCAAATAAGGGCTAACCTTATTACAGAGCTACAGATGCAAAGGCAGAGGCCAGAGAGGGTAAGGCCACTGCTTCAGGCCCAGAGGACAGAGTATCAAACCTTAGATGATAAGATAATTCCAAGTCTTGCATCTAATGGAATTTTTGCTGCTGGGTTTTAGACTTGCTTGAGACTTGCTTTATACCTCCCAATTTCTCCCTTGGGAATGCTAATGTTTATCTTATGCCTGACCTACCATTATATTTTGAGAGCAGATAGCTTGTTTTCTTGTTTCACAGATCCACAGATAGAAAAGATGGCCAAGGATTGCCAGCAATCACCAGAAGCTCTCCTCCAGGACTGTGAGAGAATAAATTTCTGTTGTTTCAAGTTTCCTAGTTTGTGGTAATTTGTTATGGTGGCCATAGGACATGAATGCAGTGTGAAATTTACTTTTATTTCTTTGGCATATTTTTCCCATATGATATATTTCATCTATTGGAAATTTTTTATACTAATTCCTTTTTTCAATAATTTTTTATTATAGTGATTTTATGTAGCTTTCATGTGATTTCTTTTTGCTTTCATTGTTATTCATTTGAAAAAATTATTTTTGCCAAAACCTTCTTTCGGTCCTAAATAATTTGGGTATATTCCTCTTGTCTTCCATAGAGCTTTGGTGTGAATACTGTCATCTCCTTAATTATGCATGGATAGGAAGAATTAAGTCCAGCTATGACAAATCACAGACAGATGATCTTGCCTATGTGCTCTCTCATATTATTGTTCCAAATTCACTATACATGAGAATGATCAAAAGACTTCATTGAATATCTTTTGGCCAATAAACATGGCTAAAATGAATGAGTTGGCAAGGATCTAAAATAAACAGAAATCTCCTAAATTGTTAATATAAACCAGTTCAACCATGTTGCAAAATTGTTTGGCAATATCCATCTATTAAACCTGAATCATATGTATACTCCATGACCCAGCAATTCAACTTTTAGATATATAACCAACATGAGTATCATATTCATGCCTTCACCAAATATATTCATATAGTCCCTAAAAGACATATAAAATACGCTCATAGCACTTCCAAACTGGAAACTGTTCAACTATCTCAACTATAAAATGGGGAAAAATGTGATATCCTCACACAATGAAATTCCATAGAGTAATAAGAATGAATAAACAGAAACTACACACAACATTGAGCAAAAAAGAGAGACTCTGTTATGGACTAAATGTGTCCACTCAAAATTCATAAATTGAAGCCTTAACCCTCATTGTGACTGCATTTGGGTCTTAGGAGACAATGAAGATTGAAGAGGTTATTAAGTGTGGGGCCACAATCTGATAGCATTAGTGCCCTTCTACGAAAACACACCAGAGAACTTGCTTTCCCTCTGCCATGTGAAGGCACAGCAAGAAGACAACCGTCTGCAAACCAGGAGGGAGTTCTCCTCTCAGGAAACTGAATTGGCTGGAAACTTGATCTAGGACTCCCAGCCTCCAGAAATGAGAAAGTACATTTCTATTGTTTAGCCATTAAGTCTTGGTATTTTTTTCCCCCTGACAGCCCAAACAGACTAATACAAAATCTACTGCATGAATTCTCCATTTCTATAAAGTTAAAAAACTAATCTACCGGATTAGAAGTTTGAATAATGGATACTTCTGGGACAAATAGGGAATGACTAGTAATGGGTCCAGGGGGACCTAAGAGGCACTAGCAAAGTTCCACTTTTTGGCACAACTGCATGGGTTTCTTAACTTTGTGACAATTCACTGAGATGTATTCTGGTGATTTTTGCATCTTTCTACATGTATGATATACAAAAAGTATAATAAAAAATGGTTTGTTTTGTTTAATAAAAAGAGAGTTCAGGGCTGTAGTTCACTCCTTGTAATCAGGCCATAGATTTGAGGGTTTTGTTTTTTGTTGCTTTATTTATTTATTAAGAATTTTTTAAATGTAGCTACTCTTAGGATGTAGCTCATTCTTCTCCATTCAACAATGTCAAAGAATCCCAGATCTTCAATTCCCTTACCATATTTTGTCAGCGGTAATTCAGTCTCCTCCCACTCAGTTATTTTTTGTTTTTAACTATAAGACATTGGTTTGTAGAAAATAAAATTGATAGGCTTTCACCTGCAGTTCTCCAAGTGTCTGTTCCTTAAGATTGATTTTATTTTCTCATTCAGCATTCTTTACACTAGATCCCTAAACTGTTGTAAAAGACCAATTAGGGGGGCCTGGGTGGCTCAGTTAAGCATCAGACTCTCAATTTTGGCTCAGATCATGATCTCATGGTTTGTGAGTTCGAGTCCTCCATTAGGCTTCACACTGACAGCATGGAGCCCTCTTGAGATTCTTTCTCTCTCTCTGCCCTTCCTATGTCTCTCCCGAATAAATAAACTTAAAAAATAAAATAAAAGACCAATTAATTTGGCTGATTATTATAATTTTTCAGACTTCTCTACTCAGCTCACCTCTCAGTAGGTGAGCCCTAGTGGACTTGCCTGCCTGTGGTGCATTGATACATAGCTGTTTATATTTCATACTCTCAAAGGATTTGACAGTTCTCTCCAAGTTGACATCTTTATTCACTCTTTTTTCTTCAAACTGTAATGATTGTGTGAGAGGGGAAGGAAAGAATGAAGAGGTTAAAATCAATGATTTGTTTTAGAATATAATTCATCTTTCCCCCAGAGGCTTACAGTATGGATGAGAGAAGAAATCTTCACAATACTTCTACATTCTACCTTTCTTTCCCTGGCTTGGTTATATATCTATAACTTTTTTTGACTCCTGCTGCCACACTAAAATTTTCTTTCATGCATGTTTGCAATTGCTGTTTTAAACTTATTTTTAATTTTTTAATTTTTAGAGGAGGGGTCTATCATATAACTTTTTTTTTTTTACCGTCTTGCTCTGGAAAGCCCATGGCAAACTTCCTTAACAACAGAGGACACCAGCTTACTTAGCTATCATATATTCTAAGATGTATTAATAGAAAGGTGACTTTAAAAAACTGTATAAATCCCTATTAATAATAATAATAATAATAATACATGTGTACAGTTAAGCTAAAATTGTCAAAATTTTAAAGACTCCTGATCATAATTGACCCCAAGCGTTAGGCAGCAGAATTCTATCATTTCGGACCCAAGAAAGAGGAAGAGCATTCCCTCTCCTCGGAGCATGTTTAACCACTGCATTTATTCTTCTTGAAGACAATGCCTGTTTTTTTTACTGTTCACTGTCCTACGCCCACTGCCAACACCCTACACAATGTCCAGTCCTAAATAAATATTTGTGAATAAATAAATTAACTAACTAATGAAAATGTAGTAATAACAATACAGTATGTTCATGTTAGAAAAAGAGAAAGAGAGACACCTGGGTGGCTCAGCCGGTTAAGTGTCCAACTTCAGGCTCAGGTCATGATCTTACGGTTCATGCATTTGAGCCTTATGTCAGGCTCTGTGCTGAAAGCTTGCTCAGAGCCTGTACTCTTTGGATTCTGTGTTTTCCTTGCTCTCTGTCCCTCCCCAACTCACTCTCTGTCTCTCTCTCAAAAATAAATAAACATTAATGGCCAACTAATCTTTGACAAAGCAAGAAAGAGTATCCAATGGAAAAATACAGTCTCTTTACAAATGGTCTTGGGAAAACTGGATAGCAGTATGTAAAAGAATAAAACTAGACCACTTTCTTACACCATACACAAAAATAAACTCAAAATGGATAAAAGACCTACATGTAAGACAGGAAACCATCAAAACCCTAGAGGAGAAAACAGGCAACAACCTCTTTGACCTCAGCCGCAGCAATTTCTTGCTCAACACATCTCCAAAGGCAAGGGAATTAAAAGCAAAAGTAAACTATTGGGATCTCATTAAGATAAAAAGCCTCTGCACTGCAAAGGAAACAATCAACAAAACTAAAAGGCAACCAACTGAATTGGAAAAGATATTTGCAAATGAAATATCGGATAAGAGGTTAGTATCCAAAATCTATAAAGAACTTACCAAACTCAATACCCAAAAAACAAATAATCCAGTGAAGAAATGGTCAGAAGACATGAAGAGACCCTTCTCCAAAGAAGACATCCAGATGGCTAACAGACACACGAAAAGATGCTTAACATCACTCATCATCAGGGAAATACAAATCAAAACCACACTGAGATACCACCTCACACTGGTAAGAGTAGTTAAAATTAACAACTCAGGAACTAAAGATGCTGGCAAGGATGTGGAGAAAGAGAAACCCTCTTGCACTATTGGTGGGCATGCAAACTGGTACAGCCACTCTGGAAAAGGGTGTGGAGGTTCCTCAAAAAATTAAAAATAGAACTACCCTACATCCAGCAATAGCACTACTTGGAGTTTATTCAAAGGATACAGGAGCACTGATCCATAGAGGAACATGTATCCCAATGTTTATAGCAGCACTTTCAACAATAGCCAAATTATGGAAAGAGTCTAAATGCCAATCAACTGGTGAATGGATAAAGATGTCATTTATCTATACAATGGAATACTTCTTGGCAATGAGAAAGAATGAAATTATGCCATTTGCAGCAATGTGGAGGGAATTGGAAGGTATTATGCTGAGTGAAATAAGTCAGTTAGAGAAAGATAGATATCATATGTTTTCACTCATATGTGGATCTCGAGAAACTTAACAGAAGACCATGGGGGATGGGAAGAGAGAAAAAATAGTTACAAACAGAGCGGAAGGGAGGCAAACCATAAGAGACTCTTAAATACAGAGAACAAACTGAAAGTGGATGGGGAAGTGAGGGAGAAGGGAAAATGGGTGATGAGCATTGAGGAGGGCACTTGTTGGGATGAGCACTAGGTGCTGTATGTAAACGATGAATCACAGGAATCTACCCCAAAAACCAAGAGCACACTTTACACACTGTATATTGAACAATTTGACAATAAATTATTGTTTATTATATTTATTCATTTATTATATTTATTTATTACAATTATATTTGAATAATTATTATATCTTATTATAAATAATATTTTAATATAATTTATATTATATATTTATATATAAATTATATATTTATATTGAATAAAATTTATTTTAAATAAATAAACAAACAAACAAACAAACAAATAAGTAAATAAAACAGATCAGAAATGCCTGGGTGGCTCAGTCAATTGAGCATCCAACTTCGGCTCAGGTCATGCTCTCGTGGTTCATGAGTTCAAGCCCCTCATCTCGAACTCATCTGTGTCTCCCTCTCTCTCTCTGTGTCTCTCTACCCCCTCCTCCACTCATGCTCTGTCTCTCTCTCTCTCTTAAAAATAAACATTAAAAATAAATAAGTAAATAATTTAAAAAACATTAAAAGAAAATTAAAGAAAAAGAAAAAGAGAAAAGCATCTCTTAACTATTTCTTCACACTTTTAAACCAGTTTGTCAGCATTGTACCAAAGAGCAAACTAAAGCATTTAATTTAAGTTAGAAAAACCCAAGAAGAGAAAATACTATTAAAAGATGACACCAGAATTAAATGGATAAAAGGAACAAAAAAGAGTAAGTTGATAAACAAAACCATAACCTGAGTCTGAAAATGCCACAAATGAACAAATATATTTTAAGTTTCATTAAGAAAAGATTAAAAACAAAACCCCTATATTGATACATTTGAAAAATCTTAATATTTTTCAAATAGCAAGTGTAATTTTCCAGGAAACCATCCGTATCCAAAACTATGCCAAGAAGATAAAGAAAATGTGCATTTGTTAAAGTGCTATCCCTGCTCCCTGCCAAAGGATACAGGTTTTGGGTGATTCCATAACTGAGTTATTTCAAATCCCCTAGGAATAAATAATTATGCTGCCTTTTAAGTGTTTCTAGATCAGAGAAAAAGAAAGATCACTTCCAAGTGTATTTTATGAGATTAGCATATTGATACCAAAACCTGGCCAAAATGACATTAAAATAGCTAATGTTTATAAAGAGTTTTTGTATAAAAAGCACTACTGTGAGTGTTCCAAGAACATAAATTCATTTAACTCTCACAAAATGCTTATGAAATGGATACTATTATCACCTTTTACAGATAAGAAAACTTATACACAGAAAGGTTAAGATCCCACAATTAGTAAATGGTGGACCTGAGATAGAACCCAAGTAACTTGGTTCTAGAAGACAAACTATTAACCATTACCTTGCCTGCCTCCCATAGAGAACAGAGCTAAAGGCATACGTCTTTTATGAATGAAGATGCCACCATCTGTGATAAATTACTAGCAAGTTTAATTCAAAAGTATATTAAATGATTAAAAAAGAAAAATATAGAGGTGCCTGGGTGGCTCAGTCAGTTAGGGGTCTGACTCATAATCCCCGTATCTTTGGATTTATATCTATATGTCTGTATGTGTGTGTGTATGTATGTATGTATGACCAGTGACCAATGTAGGCTTTATCCAAGAAAAGCAAAAATATATCAATAGTAAATGCTATTTCTATAATTCTGATATTCTAGGTAAATTAAAATTTATATGTAGTAAATTCATTAAAAAAGAACAAAATAAATCATACATATATATGAAAGAAGCAAAAATTATCATATTCACACTTTATATAGTAAACACAAGAAAATAAAATGAAGAAAAAAAAAAAGAATTCAGTAAAAATGTTGTTGAATAGATTTGGGCCTGGGAGACTAGACCCAGAGTGTCAAAGTAGGAGTTGTTAATCTGTTTATCACTTTCCTGAATTATAATCATAATGGTAGAATGTGGCCACAAATACTTTATGTGCCACCTGAAATTACATTGGGCCATTAGATCATAGGTTACTGACTCCAAGAATAGACCTTTATACCTGCCCTTTGAAGGCAGCTTTGCTCACCACTATGCCACCAATGCTATACCTGCCCTTTGGGAGGCTGGGGACAAATATGATGTTCTGAGAAGTTGCAGCAAAGTTATATAATTTCATATATGTGAGACGGCCTCTTTGATCTGCAGATGTCCCTCTGGGCTGGCTGCAAGCTAAAACCCCATTATTAAAGTCCTTTTCTTTTGCTAGCAGCTTTCTTAATGTGTTAAGTGAAATACGGTTATGATGGTTTACAAAGTTTTACAACAGGTGTTTCTACCTTAGTGCAGGTAATTTAGGGCAAGTATGTTGGCATCTCTAGTCCTTAGTTTACTCATTTGTAAAATGAGAGGGTTTGAACAAAATAATCTAAGATTTTTTTCCAGCTCTAACATTCCATGATTCTAGAGCCCTCAGTTCTTTCCCAGACAACCAGCACCAATGGTTGTACTGGAAGGGAAGTCCGAAGGTCCTGGCGACAATAAGTGGGTTGAGGTGGGAGTCTGACGCACGGAGAGGTAAAGACAAACGCAAAGTCTTTTACAACTTTGTCTGAGATATGCCTTATAAAAGGATAGCTTTGCATATAGCATATGTGAAAAAAAAAAAGATGTCCCAAGGTGAAAACAATATATAAGTAAAAAGTATCTTAGAAGGGACAGATTGTTTTCAGTACATCCTATTCCTCAAGGTTTATCCTTTGGGCCTCAATCCAAAGCACTGAGGGATTCACTAGTTTTCTTCTTTTGGCAGGCTCTGGCCTCCACTGTTTCGTCCTTGCGGTACAAAATTGTCGAAGCACTGCTGTCTCGGGCTCTCTGACCTCATCAAGAATTGATTCATGACCCTAAAGGAAAAGTGTCCCAAATTGAGGACTCACTTTTTAGGTTACCTCTTTCTCCCAGATTTTGACCCCCTACTTGTTCACTATTTTATATTCTCTTCCTTTGTTTTTCTGCTGTTCACAGTGGGAATTTTTTCCTGAATTATGCAGCCTGCTATTATTGATGGCCATTTTTTAATTCAAACTCCTAAGGTCTCTTGGTCATTAAAAAAAAAATTCTCAACAATGGTATAGCTGGATAAACGTTGCTAAGTGACCACAGAAGTACCATATAAATTTTATCTTAAAGGAGGTAAAAGGATTTTAAAATTACATTTCTAGCTCTCCCAGGTATAAATCAGGCAGAAACACTTATTTTTCAGACAGGATAACATGATCTTATGTTCATTATATGACTGATTCTGTTCTGCCAACTAAAATTGATCTCAGCACATTTTACACCACGTCATTGTCTTATAAAGGATACAGGAGTTATCAGGGAAAGGCAACCAAAGCATAAGATAATCCTTAACAGAAAGTTATTTGGAATCACATTTTATCACATGATGACCTTCCTGTCAGTGAGATAGTTAGAATGCAGTGTTAAAAGTAAAGCAACAAAAATACCTGTGTTTGAGGTCTAGCCCCATCACCTGCTGAGGTAAATTACTATCTCCATTTTAGTTTCCTCATTTGTAAAATGAGAATACTGTGTACTTAATCAGGGATATTTCAAGGGTAAAGAAAAATTGCTTAGGAATAATTTATTTCCTAGCATATGGTAGTAATATTCATTATTAGCCATTATGCTTGAACTCAATTTTCTAATCCTCATTCTACTGACATTTTGGACTAGGTTATGACTCTTTTTCTGAGGGGATTGGCTATTGTAAGATGTTCAGATCTTGGCCTCAGTCCACCAGATGCCACCAGCATCCTCAGTGGGACAGAAAATGTGTTCAGACATTGTCAAATATTGCCCCAAAAGCAAAAATTTCTCCATTGAGAACCTTTGTGCTGGAAAATCACATATATAAACAGTCATCATACTCAAGTTGGAAAAATATTAAATTTGAAGTTAGAATGTATAAATCAATATTCTGCATTTTCCCTTTACCAGTTCTATAACTTCAGAGAATTCCTTGATTTCTCTTCATCTCAGTTTCTCCACTGTATGCATGCACGCGCACACACATACACACACACACAACACATACATGCACAAATTATATAATGTGGATGAATATATGTAGCTATTCAATATATGTGGCAATTCTTTTCATGCTCAAAAGTATAATGCATGAATAGACCGGAAAGAAAAAAAAAGATTTGTTAAATTGTCTCAGAATTTCACTGGCTTGATAAAGAAAATAAAAATTGCCCATCTGTTGATGAATTACATCCTACCCTCCAACTTGACGTCCTTTTTTTTTTTCTAATTCCATACATCACCTGGTGCTCATCATGACAAGTGTACTCTTTAATCCCCACGGCCTATTTTACCCATCCTCCCACAGTCTCCCCTCTGATAAGTATCAATTTGTTCTCTATACTTAAAAGTCTATTTCTTGGTTTGCCTCTCCCTCTCTTTTCTTCCCCTTTGCTCATTTGATTTGTTCCTTAAATTCCACATATGAGTGAGGTCATTAGGTTGTCTTTCTCTGACTGCCTTATTTCACTTAGCATTATACTCTCTACCTCCATCCATGTTATTGCAAATGGCAAGATTTCATTCTTTTTTATAGATGAATAATATTCCTTTATTTATATATACCACATCTTCTTTATCCATCAGTCAATGGGCAGCTGGGCTGCTTCTATAACTTGGCTATTGTAAATAATGCTGCTATACACATCAGGGTGCATGTATCCCTTTGAATTAGTGTTTGTATTTTGGGGGTAAATATCCAATAATGTGATTATTGGATTGTAGGGTAGTTTTATTTTTTAATTTTTTAAGGAACCTCCATACTGTTTTTAACTGTGGCTGCACCAGTTTGCATTCCTACCAATAGTGCAAGAGAGTGCCTTTTTCTCCACTTCCTAACCAACACTTGTTGTTTCTTATACTTTTTATTATAGCCATTTTTACAGGTGTGAGGTGATATCTCAATGTAGTTTTGACCTGCATTTTCCTGATCATGAGTGACCAACTTTGAGGTCTTTCAGAAACAAAAAACTGGTCATCATATAACCTTTTACTGTAAAGTTGAATCTTTCCAGGGAGTTAGATCCTCAAATCAGCAAGTAGACAAAAGTTATGTAGAACCAAAATTAACCCTGAAAACACATCAAGAAGGTGCCAAATTAGTAACTTGTAAAAGACCTCTCAGAATTAAAGTGTATTCAGTATTTTGTCCATATTGAAATAGATACCTGTTTCTTTAGTTGAGAACCTAATAAATGTTTGGCTCATGTTTAGGGGTCATGTTCTTTACTTTTTTAAGTATATCGCACAACTGTATTAATCCTCCAAATGGCAAAATACGCAATTTTAAGAGGCATAAGAGACAGGCTAAGGAAAAAGAAAAAAGAGGCTAAGGTTTGCATCTCATTTCTTTTGTTCATTCTGAGGCATATACTCATTGTGTAGAATAATAAGAAACACCACATACTGTTTGTGTATTTATTATTTGTTGAACTACACAGATCCCATTGACTTTAAACAACTCACTTGCTTTGATGGGATTCCTCTGGGTACTCTTCCATTTTTCTATACCTTTGAACACAGTGTTACCTATACCTGGAAGATTTTCCCCCTCAATCTTTGTAATGAGCTCCTAGATGTCAGTGTTAGTTTCCTTGGGCTCTTTTGACAAAGTACCACCACTAGTTCTTAAAACAACAGAAATGTGTTATCTCCCAGCTCAAGGCTAGAAATCCAAAAGCAAGGTATCAACAAGGCTATGCTTCTTCTTAACCTTAGAGAGGACAATTCTTCCTTGCCTCATCTACCAATCAACAAGGGACTAAAGTGAACAGTGAAATAGGACCGAAGGAAGATGAAATATATTTTTTGTAAGGTTAACAGTTAAAATATTAATGTAATAATGCAGGAGAATTCATACTGGCTAATGTTGGCTTTAGGGATGGAATGTAGGGAAAGGATTCAAGAGATCCTGCAGAGATAAAAATTGTTAGGACCTGAGAACTTAACTCTATGGACAGTATTAAAGAAGTCATTAAAGACCACTTGGATGTATCAAGCCTGGGTAGATGAATGCTGATTCTGTAAGATTTGCTGGATCGCAGAAGCATGTGTATGTGAAGTGTCCTGCAATTGGAAGGAAAAGAGAGCCTGCCACTCAGGAAACACACTGGACTAATATTGATGAAGGTTTGTGCAAGGAGACCATAGGCCTCATGGAACTGTAAAGAAGGATGGATGAAAACAATCAGGGAAGAAATGGTAAGGAGATGAAAAGAGAAGAAAAGATGCTTTGTTCAGGAGACAGCGAGGAAAAAGGACAGGAGAGGCCAGTGTTAGCACAGTGTTGTGGAACTGAGAAGTTAAAATTCACGAAATACATGCAAGTCTTTAAAAGGTCACAGGGCGAGAAATAACGGAGAGAACTAAAGAAGGTTTTCGATAACCAGGTGAGAGCATTAGTGAGGGGGCAACAGCTCAGCATTAGGAAAGGTTTGTCCAGGCCCAAGAGAAGGCCAGACTCGCAAATGGCTGATTTGGAGGGAAGATGAGCATCCTTGTAATTGAAGAGTACTAACCTGACCCTTTTCCTTTGAGACTTTGAGAAATATTAATCATTCCCTGCGAGAATGTGAAATTGTGCCTTAGCAATTTATTGGAGATATTAGAGAAGGAGAAAAAATGTGCTTTATGGGGAAACCTTTCTTAAATTTTATTAGCACCTACTTCAAAGAGTTACTAGAGAAATTAATCTGACCCCAAATTCCTTAGCAGAAAGAAACTCATTGAGTTTCAAATGAGTAAAAAGCAATACTGTCAGTTTAACAGACTAGGGATAGGCTCCATTACCTTCAGCTATTTTAATACCCTGATACTGGCTCAATTTAGCAAGAATGTGACTAAACCCATCCCTTGTATTTGTGATGTCAGACGATCCCAGCAAAAATACCTATTGGGATCTGCCTCCCTACCCAGCTCCAGAAGCAGCAGGAAATGGGCATAATCAGAGGGAACAGGAAGAGATTAGTTTCCCTTGGGAGTGTAACTGTGGCCTCTACCAATAACCATTAGATATCACAGGTGGGCTAACAGACAATAACTCACCTATAATAATACAACTAGTTTGATAGGAACAAAAACAAGACAGTCCACATTGTTTAGTATTTTTGGAGCTTTCACTCACACAAATTTTGTCCTCATCAGATGGATCCTATTAGTACTTTCATTTCTTTAATTTTTCTGGCCTAACTTAGAAAGTTATAGCATGTTAATGCACATGGAGCAAACTATTGTGAAGTATTCCCAAGTGACTGTACTCGAAAGGATGTTTTCTAACATTGAAAAGGGTCATAACAAGTAGTTACAGCAGTGAGTTTTCCTTAGAATTGGCTTTCAGATATTTTAAACATTCTAATAAAAATATACACTAAAAGCCACTAGGTACATACATCTGCATGTACAGATCAGGGTGAATTTTAAGGACTTCATTTGAACTTAAAGACTGTATGGAAATGCAATAATCTGAACTGGTGAGAATGCCTATCTGATGGAAAAGATTAAGAATGATGGGGTTAAAGATGAACTTTATCTTTGCAAATGAATTGCTAAGGCATAAAGCAGAAAACATGAGTCTAAAATCAAGATTTTCTATTTCATTTGGCAATTTTTCCTGGAAACTATGGATCCAAGAGAGGCTGGGCATTGATTACATTTACAATGTGATTATATCAAGGTAAGGTGCAAACTTTCCCACTCAGAGGTTGCTTAGAAGCCACACTTCTTTTCTTTATCTCCCTTGTCCTAGTTTGACTATTTGAAACCAGCAACCACATTGAAGGTCAGAGTCAGAAAGAACCAAAGATTTAAAGGTAAACCGTGCCAAGGCTGAACAGCTGTCCCCAATCTGGGTTCTTCCTGTCGCTGCTGTGATGTAGTACTCAACTCCCTGCTCTTGCCACAGATGTCCACAGGAAATGCATCAGAGAGGTCTAATGGCAGTGAATCAGATGCACATGTTCCTTAGCATGTGGTGATGGGCATCCTTGAAGTGCCTGCCACACACAGCCCTCCCTCCAAGCTAGAATTAGTTCCGGGCTTGTGAATGCCCAGTGTCCACACAAGCTGTGGTATAGAACCCCCACTCTTCCCCTTTCTCTATACATTGTCAATACAGGAATTTCAGAGCTGCTCGGGAATGGTGGGGGGTGGGGGGGGAGCGGGGATAAGCATGGTTCCATAATTAGGCTTGGTCATGTTCTCATGTGAGGGAAAAGTGCAGCAGGTCCCCATAGGGACTTTCCTGCCCTGCAATATCAGAGCACATGGAACAGTTTAGCCAGAGAATAGGCTCAATTCCATGTTTTGAAATTTAATTTTCAGTCCATCAGTTATGGTCAATCAAAAAACTGCTTGGTGAGTGAAACCTGAAGTTCAATGTTTCTGAGTCTCATTTGTCCCATCATCACAGTTAATTATTGCATTTGGCGCATAACAGATATTTAGAAGTTTTGCTGGGCCCTTGGAAGCAAGAAACATCCCATTATTATATTTTATCACATGACAGAAATGCTGCAAGTTCAACGAGATATCCAACATCCTACCCACAGCTCACCACCAAATGTTCTCTCGCTCAGTGAAGTGACAGATCCATTCTGTTTCCCAAATGCAGGAGTCTCTCTATATTCCTGCTTCTTTGCTACCCTCAATATTTAAAAAATGACTAAATCCTATGGATTCCGCCTTGAGAAATCTTTAACCACCTGGGATCATTCAGTTATTTTAAAAACACCTCTTCTAAGAATCATTGTACTCGGTGGGGTGCCTGGGTAGCTCAGTCACTTAAGTGCCTTACTCCTGATTTCTGCTCAGATCATGATCTCATGGATTGTGAGATGGAGCCCTGTGTCAGGCTCAGCACTGACAGTGTGGAGCCTGCTTGGAATTCTCTCCCTCTTTCTCTGCCCCTCTCCTACTGCTCTCATTGTCTCTCAAAATAAATAAAAAATAAACTTAAAAAATATCATTGTACTAGCTTTTTAAAATATGTTTATTTATTTTTGAGAGACACAGAACATGAGCGAGGGAGGGGCAGAGAGAGAGAGACACAGGATCCAAAGCAGGCTCCAGGCTCTGAGCTGTCAGCAGAGAGCCTGATGCAGAGCTTGAACCCACAAACCATGGAATCATGACCTGAGCCAAAGTCAGATGCTTAACCAATTGAGGCACCCAGGCACCCCTTGTTATCCTAGCTTTCTAACAGATGTCTACCTACCTTTTTGCCTCCTCTGTCCAAGCTTTCCATGACCATCAAAGCAGGATAGACATTTTCGTGTACAACTATGACCTTATGGCTCCCTCGCACGAATTCCACCATGATTTCTGTTGCATGCAACAAAGTGTAAACAGTTTGCACCACGTACAAATTCCTTCATTATCTGGTCCCTACCTCTTCAGTCTTCTCTCAAGAAATTGCTCCCCATCTGTTCTTCCTCCCCATTCCTTTTAGACTTCAGGAATGCTAAACCACTAGAAGTCATCAAAATATCACAATGTATGTCATACAGTATTCAAGATACAGAGAATGTTCCCTGTGTTTTCTCTGCCTTGAATGCTTTTTTCCTCTCCTCTGTCTAGCAAATTTCTCAAATCAAATAAAAAATGTGTTACGTGATGAAGTATTCTGATATGCCTGGTGCTAAAAAGGTACGTATTACATATCAAATAAACTTTGTATATAACTCATTTATGAAAATTACCTTGTTGTATTAATGCTTGTTTGTGTTTCTCTTACCCACTAATCTATGGCTTTCTTGATTAAATAAGCATCATATCTTTTGCTTTCTTTGAATCTATACAATCCTGCACAAGATTTGCTTGCTTTTTCACTCAACATCATTTTTCTGAATCATCCATATTGATTTGTTTAGCTGCAGTTGCTTAGTTTGCATTCTGTGTAGTATTCTACTAGTATTCCATTTTATGGGTGTATTACAGTATTTTACCCATTCTGCCATCGATGGAATTTTGTGTTGTTTCTAGTTAGTTTTCAGGATTCTTATAGATAATGCTGTGGTGAAGTCTTGCTCATATCTCCAGGTGCACATGTGCAGGCTTTCTTCTAGAATATGTATCTGAAGGTAGAGTTACTGGATTGTAAATTGTGTGCCTTTTCAACTTTCTAGATAATGCAAATATTTTCCAAAATAGCTTGCTAAAGTGTAGTTTTTTCCAAAACTATATTGGCTTGTCAAACTTTTATGGCCTAGGCCAATGAAATGTAATGTTTGTGGTTATCTTTTCAATGGAAATCATCAGTGTCTTTGCCAGAAAATATTTATTTGCATTGTTTTAAACAAGAGTCATTTCCATTGCTATCATTTTCCTACAAATTCCCACACAAATACATTTGCATTACTCTCAGTTTCCAATAAAGGCTACCTTTTTATAGTTGTAAAATAGTATGGTCAATAGAAAGTCAACCCAAGTTATACACCCCAATAAAGTCAGATAATCATGAGAGATCTGCTAGCCAGGGATCTGCAAACTATAGCTGGCTGGACAAATCCAGTAGTGGTTAGTCGCCTGCTTTTATGGGGTCAACAAGCTAAGATACTTTTTAAGGGGTTGTAAAAAAAGAAAAAAAAAAAAGATATGCAACAGAAACGTATGTGGACAGCCTAAAACATTAACTATCTGGCCCTTTGTAGAGCAAGTTTTCCTACTCTTGTGCTAGCCAAAGCCCAAAACTCAATTGAAAAGACAGCCAATAATATCATTTGTCTTTTACAAGGACAACTTTTTTTTAACTCCTGGCAGATTGTACAAATTAATACTCTTCCCAGCGATGTGTAAGAAGTCACACTGAGTAAAACTTGGGTTAATATTGGAGTTTTAATTGGCATTTACCTATTAATGAGATTGTGTACCTTCTTATATGCTATGGTCATTTTTATTTAGCCTTTGTTTTAATGTCTGTCTTTTATCCGTCTGGGAGGATTGTCTGGCTTTTATTTGTAGTTTTTTTTATATATTCTAATAATTTTCCACTTTAATATGTTGTAGATCTTTCCCTAGTGCTTTGCTTTTTATTTTCTTTATAAAGGTTTTTAGCAAACAAATAGAATTTAATTTGTAAATTAAATTTAGCAATATCTTTATGTGTTGAATTTTTTCGGGCTTTGAAACAATTCCTTGTTGCAAGGTCATAAAGACATTCTCTAATGTATACTGATAAAAAAAGAAGAGCTAGGCCCCAAATCGAGTCACTTGTGCTAAGCCCCACTTTAGCAAACCAAGACTTAATACCTAATGTAATTGCAGTTTCAGCCTCTCCCAGGAATGTAATCTTAAACCAGTCAATCTGGTTTAAGCAGTAGTGAAGTAATCCACCTGATAGACCCCTTTCTGTCCCCAACAGAAGATGAGATACTCCACTCTTCCATTGTCCCTGCCCCCTTTGCCTATAAAAGTCTCACATTTTGTATAGCTCTTTGAAACTCCTTTCTATTTGCCAGATGGGATGCTGCCTGATTCATGAATCATTGAATAAAGCCAATTAGATCTTCATATTTATTCAGCTATATTTTTAAAAACAGATTTGGTGGCAGTAGTAGCAAACATGAGAAGCAGACTCCTGATAGCTTCAGAGAGGATAAGAAAAACAGAAGTGGTAACCTGAGAACCCTTTGAGTTCAGTCTTCCTCTCCATTTCCACCATTCCACCATTTCCAAAGCTGTGGGTAAGATTTTAGGCTTCACTCTCTGTGAAGCTCCTGATCTAATTGACTTTCTTGTCAGTTCCTTATTTGATTAGAAACCCTAGGCCTTAATTCTGTCCCCAGATTCTACTTTGGGAACTGCTGGTAGTTTAGTTTGAAGTTCCACATTTGTTTGGAATTCTTCCTGAGAATCCATGGCGGGAAGTGCTGGTGGCAGCTGTATATTCCCATTTGTTTGCAATCAGTCTGCAATCCCCATTCTTTGGGGTCTGCTGGTTCAGTCCTAGCCCCAGTTCCTAGGTTCCACGTTGGGAAATGCTGATAGTTGGACTGGATTCAATTTAAAAACTGGACTGGGTCCAAGATCAGACTAGGTCAGGCTTAAGAACTGGGCTGGATCTGGGATCAGACTGGGTCCAGGTTAATATGTACAGAGTCTACTAAGTAAAGGCCATATTGTTCATGGGAATCTTGGAAGGCAAAAAATTGATGGGCATGGGTTGAGCACTTAAAAGCCATTAGAGAATCTGCCACCTAACTCTAAAAAGACTCCCAGGTTAGGATAAGTTCATCACAGAACAGGTTAGATTGACACTAAGTCATCCGCCAACCTCAAGAAAATCTCTATGCAATGAGGTTCACTCTAAAATATCATTCAGGAGAGAGGGCAAGATGGCGGAGAAGTAAGGAGCTCCGTACTTGCACTCGCGCCCATACATCACACAGAAAAGATCTGAAGCCATTGGAAACCTTACAAAACCTGAGAGATTGGGAGAAAAAGG